>NC_069499.1:1041794836-1042084836 GCF_027579735.1 Bombina bombina
AAAAGAACAGGCGCAGCCCGATTCAAGTGTAGGGTATTTATTATTGAGTAAGTATTAACGTAATAAACATACTCACAAACGTTTAATAATATAAACAGCAGGTTTAGCAATAAACAACGATCCTTCAGGTGTGGTATTTAATATTTTCAGCCAGATACAACCACCTCGGTCAAAATATACCAAGTCTGGATGCGTGCCAGAGTCTGTTAGGATCCTACCGGAGGGAAAAAAAACTCAACGTACGTTTCGTCTGAGTACGCTCAGACTTTTTCAAGAGTGTGTATAAAATGTGAAATGAGCATTAGAAACCCAGATGATTTCTGTTTTTCCTATTGATATTTTGAAATAATTTTAAAACCTTGACTTAGAGACACTGATAAACTTATTTGATTTTTTTTTCCAAACAAAATGTAATAGGATTATAGAATAAAGCATACAATGTGTACTGCAATGTTATGATATTTCTATATGTTTACTGTTATATTATGTTTTGTGAATTACAGAAAACACTTTTAAAGTTAATCAGCTGAAAGAAAAGCCTAAGTACGGAAAAAATTGCTAAATTTCTGTAGCCTGCAACTTATAGCGGGTTTTATTATAGTTTTGTAAACAGAAATGCAATGTTACCTTTGTGTGTTGATGATGATGAGTCAGATTTTTAATGTATTGCAGGACTAGCGTTACGAACAACCTTCATTATAACTGGGAATTTTATTGACTGAGAACATTTGAGCCTTTTAAACCACAGATGGCAGGTGCAGTTGAGAAAAAAAAAATATACAACATTTTTAAATATAAAATAAAGAATTCCATTACCTCACCAGCCCTACTGATAAATTGGTATGCAGTGATACATCAAATACGCACCACCTTTCACAGTTAAAAACTTACAAATGACGTGATTTTGTTTATAGAACCTCTTGAAAACAAAGTTGGTCTGATTATTCTTAATTTGACAATATCCACATATAACTTGTATAGCATGCAATCTGAAATCTACACATACATTGCCTTTAAGTTCTTATTTGGTATTTTAACATTCAACTGCTGTAAAAGTGCTATATAAGATTAAATATTACACAAAACCACAATTGTCAGATTTCAGGGCTTTTTCTGTTACGTTCTTAAAAATATACGGTATATTTCATTAGCTCAGGGTCACTAGTTAATTATTCTTTGATCAGTAAATTGGGAGCCATTGCGTTTGATAATAACTATTATTTACTAGCTGAGACCAAATGGTTTAATCCAGTGCTGTACGTTGAACATTTTTAGGCCATTTAGTGTGTGTTTATTCCTACACATATTGTTTCAAAAGCTATATTGTTGAGTAGTTGGACATACAACATTTTGGGCACCAGATTTTATTTATATGTATTACAAAAATGTTAGGAGCCGCAGCCTGTCTCACTTGATTTAAAAAAGATGGGGACAGCCCTAATTCTCACCAGGATAGATAACAAGTCCCAATATTTACCAAACCCTCAATTATAGCTTCTCTGTTTTATGAAGTGACGTCAACAGTAAGAAGTATGAAATAAATGTTGTCAAGTACATAAGCAAAAGACAACAGAAATCCACACATAGAGGAAATCAGCACTCATAATACAGTATGCAGCATTTTCTCAGTTTTAAGATGGAATGGGGGTAGTTTGTTGTTCCTGAAACAGAGATCAGCAAATAAGACACCACAGAAAAATACATAAATGGGAAGTATTCAAAAGAGCAAAAGGCAGTAAAACATAAAAAATATTTGTAATTATAACATAATACGTAATTATAATATAAATATCATAAACTTACATAAACATCAGTAAAAAAGTCTAAATACAACATTGTTCCATGCAAATGTGTTTCTCATAATAATAAACAATGGTTTGATCAGGTAAAGGACCACTAAACATAGTAGAATATCATAATCAATAAATGCATACTAAAAAGACAATGCAAAAGCACTTTGTTTGAAGTAGATTTATTTCTTACAAATGTAAGTTACATTTTTCTTTCTCATGCATAAAATGACAGCCATCAGCCAATCACAAAATGCAAATACGTATTCCTGTGAATCTTGCACATGCTCAGTAGGAGCTGGTGCCACAGAAAGTGTGCATAGAAACAGATTGCACACATTTAGATAATGGAAGCGAATTGGGAAGTTGTTTAAAATTGTGACTTGACTGCCCCTTTAAATCTGTTTTGGAAAAACCTTTTAAAGGTATTTTGAAACTTAAAGGGTCATTAAATCCCCAAAAAATCTTTCATTATTCAGATAGAGAATACAATTTTTAAAAAGTTCCCAATTTACTTCTGTTATCAAAAATGTTTCATTCTCATGTTATTCTTTGTTAAAGAGATACCTAGGTAGGTAGAGATACCTAGGTATAAAGTTATTTAAAATGTTATGTTCTCTCTAAATCATGAAAGAAAAAATTGGGTTTTACGTCCCTTTAAAGTGAAGGTCAATTTTGATGAATGATTTTTAATAATCCTATTAATAACAAGGGCACTTTAATTCATCAAAATTGACATTTCACTCCTTTTCTTCAAAAACTTACCTTTTAATTCTGGAAGCCGCTCCAGCAATTCCCACGGCCATCGGAAGCCTCTGCAGATGTCAGAAATGACAAATCCCGCTTTCTCCAATCTTGGCTTCCCCCCCCCCCGGGGGATTCTTGGCCTGACGCAACTCTGTGATTGGTGGAAGATGGATTCGTCATTTTGGGCCCGCGAAGGCGGCTTGCGACGGGCGGAGGAAGTGCTGGAGCAACTGCCAGGATTAAAAGGTAAGTTTTTGAAGAAAACGAGTGAAATGTCAATTTTGATGAATTAAAGTGCCCTTGTTTATAATAGGATTATTAAAAAAAACGGGCACTAATTCATCAAAATTGACTTTCACTTTAATAAATGTGCTTTGTTCTCTTGGTGTTCTTTGTTAATGGAGCAGTAGCTCACTATTGTAAGGTAGCTGAACACACTGGTTGAGCCAATTACAAAAGTCAGGTCTGTGTAGCCACAAATCAGCAGCTAGCTCCAGGTGGTGCAGTGCTTCTTCTGAGCCTACTTAAGTATGATTTGCTAAAAGGATACCAAGAGAATGAAGCAAATTAGATAACAGAATTAAATTGCTCTGTCTGGTTTTTTTAAATGTTTATTTTTCACTTTACTGTCTTTTTAAGTCTGTAGGTTCTGTAGGGATGCTTGAGTAGGCACTGTGGGGCTTGATACTGCAAGACATTTGCTTGTCCACGAAGTCACTTAAAATGAAGTTATGGTAAAAATGGTTCTTGCAGACTAAATAGTTTTTTGTTTTGTTTTGTTTTCTGCAATATTTGTATGGATATAATTCTCATGGCTTTAAAGTCAAAAGCCTTTACTTAGTAAACAGTAATTGGCTTATGGTTGAGAACCTGTATGTCAGATCATACCTTTAAGTATAGCCTTTTGGACACTCCCTTAGGTGAGATGGCCCTGTTTGGTTCTGTATTACTGTTGGACAAATACTTTAGATTAGAGGAATAAAGAAATAAAAAAATCTGTTATGCTGTAGACACTTTATTGCACTTTCCAAATAGGTATTCTTGGCTATGTTTGAATTAAAGCTGATAAAGTTATGGACAGGGATGACTAGAATGTGGAGATGCCCTAATATTCTAGGAGGTATTAACCTTCTGTAAGAAAATAGTATATTTTCAAGTGCTCTAACAGTACTTGAATATTGTGTCATTGTTTTGAGTGTGGAGAAACTGACTTATCAGTAAGCATAAATCTTGTTTAATATTTTCTAGATTAACTCACACATTTAAAAGAGGTGTGAGTGTATAATAAAAGCCTCCACAAAGAGCATAGTATAACCCACAGAGTGCTAAGAATGAAAATGATTTGCTAACAGGAGTAATCCAGATTACATTTCTCTCCACAATTTGGCATCTAACCAAGCATGAATATGAAACCCAAAAATGTATTTTGTGATTCAGAGCATACAATTTTACAAAAAGTTTCCAATTTACTTCTATTATCAAATTTGAATCATTCCCATGGTATTTTTTGTTAAAGAAATGCCTACATAAAACAGATCCACAAGAAAAAACCTGTTACATACACATACATACAGTTGGGTTTTAAAAATTGCCTCCTATGATCATCAGCATATTGGCAACTTCTCTCAAAACTTTAGTTAGTTAGTTGATTAAAGGAACATTAAACTAATTTTTAAATAAATGTATAGTAGGGGGTCTGACTAACAAATATAGTGTACAAGCTGTGAGTAAATTTAAGTAGTGAGTAAATCAGTTGGGTAAACCTAAACACATAATTAGTCTACAGTGCTTCAGGTTCATTCATAAAGCATATATTCTGTATTATTTTACATGGTAAGAAACTCATAAGGAATTATTTTAATATAATTCTTATACTTTTTCTGGCAAATTGTAGCTTCTCATGGAACAATCATACCTTTTCTGGCTTATTGATTAAATGTTAAAAAAACTGCATTCACAAATAAGTTTACTAAGCTTGTGAAGATTTGTTTGAAGTCTTCTACCCGTTTCACAAGCTTTATTTAGTGTGGTTGCTGCAACTGTTACAGTATCTATGCTAAAGAAAGCTTTGATCACTGTGAAGGGAGATTTTGTCAATTAATGACAGGCCAATAAGCCACAGAAGAGTCAAATGGCATACTTGTATATAATTATAACCATATTTTTGTTTTGAGAGTAAGAGGCATATGTACTCAATGCTGTATAATGGCACCAAACTTCAAAAAGGACTGACAGAATGAGTTCTACCACTTTGGCTGCATGCAGTTCTGACTCGGCAAAACATTGATCATGGGAAGTGATAGGGTTGCAACCCCTTCTTCCCACCCGGTATTCTGGGGCCTATAGATGTCTTGCACGTGGCCTGGAAAGTACTGGACAAGTGGGGGGCACTTGAGGGACAAAGACTGGGCACCAGGGGTTAATTTTAAAGTAGTGCCCAGATTTGTCGAGGCCTGCTCTATCAGTTCCTACGTGTGTCCTGTTCTTTCTGCAGACATGCTTCTTTTTTGCAATGACATATCAGATTGATACATGTTCTGCTTTGAGGCAATTTGTTATTTCTTTCATGTAATTGGCAAGAGTCCATGAGCTAGTGGCGTATGGGATATACATTCCTACCAGGAGGGGGAAAAGTTTCCCAAACTTCATGCCTTTAAATACACCTCCCACCACACCCACAACAAAGTTTTACAAACTTTGCCTCCTATGGAGGTGGTGAAGTAAGTTTGTGCTTAATTTTTATGATTTCTTCTATGATAAGCGCTTCTAAGCATTCTGAAGCCCAATTCCTCTCAGAATACAGTGTTTGTCAGAGGGATGTGAAGAGAGTATCACCTATTGATTTTATGGTTTCTCTCACGGGAAATCTTTTCAAGAGTTCTATGTTATCAGTCGTAGGGATTCATCTCCTACCTCCCTTTTCAGATCGACGATATACTCTTATATACCATTACCTCTGCTGATCGTTTTCAGTACTGGTTTTGCTGTCTGCTATATGTGGTTGGGTGTCTTTCGGTAAGTGTGTATCTTTATTTAAGGCACTCTCAGCTATGGTTTGGTGCTTTATGTATTAATATAAAGTTTTAAATATATGTATTGTACTTATATTTGACATGAGTCAGGTCTATGTGTATTTCCTTTTGCAGTCTAAACAGTTTCAGTATAGGAATCATGTTTGGGAAGTTTATTTAAACTTTTTTTCTTACCTAGAGGCTCTGTCTTTTTTCTAATTTGACTTGTTTTTCAATTTATTTTGCGGGCTATTCTAGGATCGCGAGGACGCAAAATGCTGTTATTTATTGTGTCATTCTTGGCGCCAATTTTATTTGCGCATCGCCTTTGGTGGCACAAATTTCGTAATTTCCTGTGTCTTTGTTGACGCTAGTTGTTTTGGCGTGAAGTTACGTTTGTTATGACGCGAGTTGCGTCATTTCCTGGTGTTGGTTTTGCGGCCAAATTTTTTTTATCTTTGTTTTGCGTAATGTGTCATTCTTGGTGCCAAAATGTAGTTATTTTACCCCTCTTCCTCTATTGCTCGCTGTTTTCATGATTTTTGAAAGCTGCTTTTTTATTTTATTTTTTGTTTTTTGTCAAAAATACTATCTTTGTTTTCCTATCTACTGAAACTGTTACATTGTGGAAATTTAATGTTTTGCCTAATGTTATTTTTCTTTTTGTGTTACATTGTGCGAGATGTCTCATTCTGATCCTGACTCTAATGTTAATGTAGAAACTATGATGCCCTGAAACACAATTCTTTAAAGCTAAGTCTGTGTGTGTTTTTTTCATTATTAAGCTGTTGTTATTTTCTTCAGCTCAATTATGTGGCATTTATTTATTATGTTTTATATTAATCATGTTTCTATATGTACAATGACATTTACTGTTTTTACTTTCTCAGTTTATGTACTTGATTTCATCTGCAAATATCATGTTATTGCTTTTATCATAAAAGGTTATGACTGCTATGATGCCTTTAAGTAACCTTACAAGGTCTTTTCAAAATTATTAAGATTTAATTATTTTTGTTCTGACCTACAGCATACTTAAGTTTATTCTACTGATGAAGGTTTCTTTGGCTCAAAGGATCCTGTATCAGACAGTTCTATTTAAAAAATTCTCCTTATTTTTCATTTGAACATTTTTTGTTCTTTCGTAAGGAAATTGTTTTATTTTTAGCTTTTAGGAGCATAGTCCTCCTATTAGAATACAGATAAGAGAGAGGAGGTAGGAACTCAATAAGTTACTACATACAAAACGGATTTCAGCACACTAATTTTATTAGTCAATAATTAATGTTGACCCACCAATCATAGGTGGTTAGATACAGTGCTTCTCAAATCATGGATACACATCATGAGAAAAAAAAAATCTACATATGTATAGTATGGACAAATGAACCATTAATCGAATAGATCGCACCCAGGGAAATGTTGCTAAGATTACCTAAAACACAAAAGGGTAATAGAGCAAAGCATAAACATAACAAGGCAACACCTCCACTAGAGGGTGGCTTCGAATCCCAAGTGGAAAATGGCCACCATAGTGATCCATGAGAATCTATGCTTGTCAGTAAAATGCTCCAAGACCTAATGCATAAACCACAGTAAAAAGTACAGCCAATAGTAAAGACAGTGTGTATCAATTGCAAACATTTTGAATGGTATCTTGGTATTAGCTTTAACTTTTCTTTTATTAAAGCGGACAGATAGCTCAGCATGCTAATGCACTGTGTCTGAGCTCTGTAGCAGCCTGAGGGTTGCAGGTTTAATCCCCGGCGAGGTCCACTCAGCCTTTCATCCTTCCGAGGTCGATAAAATTAGCAGTGCCTTGAGACCCTTACAGGTGATTAGCTGTGCTTTACAAGTACCCAATACATACATATGAAGAGCAGTGTTCAAATATATGGACTTTTCTTTTATTAGAATCTCTCATGAATCAATTAATTTTGTTTCTTCAAGACATGGTTAGAGGATTTATTCTACCTAAGAGTTTCGTGATTCCTCAGACAAGGGTCACCTTTTTTTGGGTTTCTAGTTGGATTCAGTGTTCATGACTTTGTCTTTATCGGACAAGAGTCAATTGTAATTGGCGTTAGCCTGTCTAAACTTAGTCTAGAACATTCATTTCAGTGGCTATGTGCAAGGAAGTTTTAGGTCTCATAACTGCAGCATCGGACGTGGTTCCTTTTGCTCATTTTTCATCTGAGAGCTCTTTATCTTTTGCATACTGAATCAATTGTGCAGGGATTGTTTTCAGATATCACAGTTGATATTCTTTAATTCCAACACTCAACTCTAATTTGGTGATTAGATTATCATCGTTTTTCTGGGGGCCCCCTTTTGTTCATCCTTTCTGGATTGTATTCTTATTGGATACAAGTCTTACAGTTTGGGGAGCTGTCTGAGGATCTCTGACAGCACATGAGGTTTGGAAACCTCCAGAGGTGAGGTTACCAATCGATATTTTAGAACTCTGCGCTATTTTCAGAGCTCTTTCAGGCTTGGCCTCTTTTACGAGAATTTTTCATTTTGCTTTCAGACAGACAATATCACAACTGTGGCATATGTCAATCATCAATAGGGACTCGCAGTTCCTTAGCAATTAAGAAGTATCTTGAATACGTTCTTAGGTGGAATTCATCTCCTGTCTAATCTCTACAATTCATAACTCAGGTTTAGACATTTGGGAGGTGGATTATCTCAGCCGTCAGACTTTACCTCCGGGAGAGTGGTATCTTATGACGGATGTGTGTTCTCAGTTTCCAAAGTACCATTTCAGGTCCAGGGATCCTCAGGCGGAGATGGTGGATACATTAGCAGTGTCTTGGTTTTGCAACCTGGCTACATGTTTCCACCTCTGTTTTTTTCTTTCAAGGGTGATCTCCAAGATCATATTGGAACAGTCTCATGTGTTTCTGATAGCATCAACATGGCCTCACAGGTTTAGTATGTGGATCTTGTCCGGATGTCCAGTTGCCATCCTTGGCCGCTTTCTCTTTGGTCAGCCCTCTGATTTCAAGAGCCGTTTTTCCATCGGGATCTCAAAATACTAATTTGTAGGTATGGAAATTGATTAGTGTTTAGTCATGCAGTAATGCAGGCTTATAAGTCTCTGTTTCAGGTTTGGAAAACCAATATTTTATGGTGTTCTTTTCAGAAATTATTTTGCCATTCTTTTAAAATCCCAAGGATTTTTCAGTTTCTTCAGGATGGTTTGGATTAAGTTTGTCTGCAAATTATTTGAAGGGGCAAATCTCTGTTCTTTCTGTTTAGATTGCTTAACTTCTGGATATTCACTGTTTTGTTCAGGCTTTGGTTTGCATCAAGCCTGTTAAGTTATTCATTTCTCCTTTTTGGAGTCTTAATTTGGTTTAAGGATTTTGCAGGCTCTTTCTTTTGATCTTATGTTTTCTTTGAAGATTTTTTATTTTCTTGGAAAGTGTTGTTTCTCTTGGCTATCTCTTCTGCTACAAGAGTTTCTGATTGTATCAGTCCTCTTGTGTGTCTCCTTATCTGATTTTTCATCTAGATAAGTTGTTTTGTGGGCTTCTTTATTTTTTCTCTTCCTAAGGTTGTGAATTTTAACAACATTAGTAAAGAAATTGTTGTTTATTCTTTGTGCCCTAATCCTAAAGAATTATTTGAGAGTTCTTTGCATCCTTTGGATGTGGTAAGAGCTTCATAATTCTATACCAAGGTTACTAGGATTTCAGAAGGCTTCTAGTCTATTTGTTCTTTTTCTGGTTCCAGAAAAGGTTAGAAAGCCTATGCCATTTTTTTGGCATCCTGGTTAAAGCTTTTGCTTCTCAAAGCTTATTTGGAGGCAGGGCAGGCTCTGCCTCAGAGAATTACAGCTCATTCTACTAAGTTCAGTCGCCATTTCTTGGGCTTTTTCAGAATGAAGCTTCAGTTCATAAAATTTGCAAAGCAGTAATTTGGTCTTCTTTGCATACATTTATTGTTTTTACCATTTTGATGTATTTTGCTTCTTCTGAGGCAGTCTTTGGTAGAAAAGATCTTCAGGCAGCTGACTCAGTTTGATTCTACTGCTTTTTTAAGAAAAACTTAATTAAAGTGTGGATTTAATTTCTCAGTGGAATAGGTATTTTATCTCTTCCTCTCTAATGACTCTAGTGTGTACTTCCACATCTTGGGTATTTCTATCACATACATCACTAGCTCATGGACTCTTGCCAATTACATGAAAGAAAACATAATTTATGTAAGAACTTACCTGATAAATTAATTTCTTTCATATTGGCAAGAGTCCATGAGGCCCACCCTTTTTATAGTGGTTATGTTTTTTTGTATAAAAGCACAATTATATTTCCAGTTCCTATTTTTGTATGCTTTTTTACTCCTTTTGTTATCACCTCACTACTTGGCTATTCGTTAAACTGAGTTTTGGGTGTGGTGGGAGGTGTATTAGGCATTTTGAGGTTTGGGAAACTGCCCCCTCCTGGTAGGAATGTATATCCCATACGTCACTAGCTCATGGACTCTTGCCAATATGAAAGAAATTAATTTATCAGGTAAGTTCTTACATAAATTATGTTTTCCATAGACTTTAAAATATATGATGACTACAAAATTGTGTCTCCAATGAGCTTGTCTCAAAACTGATATTAAGTGTAGTCACAGATAAAAATAAGAATACATTCATTGTTATCATTTAAAGGGACAGTATACACTAATTTTCATATAACTGCATGTAATAGACACTACTATAAAGAATAAGATGCACAGATACTTATATAAAAATCCAGTATAAAACTGTTTAAAAACTTACTCTTAGTTTAGCTATGTTGAAAAGGTAGCTGGAAAGCCCACTGCAAGTGCGCAATAGGACACTCCCCCCTCCCCCTTCTTTTGCATATGAAAAGACCCTTTACACAAACAGGAGCAAGCTGGAGTAGGTATCAGATGGTATTCTCATAAAACTTTGGGACTTGGATATGAGTCTGAAAATCAGAGCAATGTTATTTAAAAATAAGCAAAACTATAATTAAAAAAACAAAAAAACTTTATGGACTATATAAATAGATAATCTACAAAACATTTATGCAAAGAAAAAAAGAGTGTATAATGTCCCTTTAAGTAATCCAATGCTGACATTTTCCCCTAAATGTATTAAAAGTTGTCCAGCAATATTTTCCCCATTTTCCCTATTTGGTAGGTTTTGTGATGGCAAGGATAGCAAGAGAAGCCTCTATTAAATGAACATTAAACTTCAAATATTTCTAGCCTAGGCGTTTGGGGTTGAGCCGCCCGGGCATCTCTAGCAGCCGGAGTGAGAGGCCAGGGGAACGATTTTCTCTCCCTGCACTGGAGCCAAGAGCACTAAGGACATCAGCGCTACCCGAAGTCAGACATCGCAGAATCAGGCATAGGGGAGCAAGCAGCCCCATGACATATATGCTGAGGAGCCGGCACTTGATTATCTCCTAACAAACACCGCTATAAAGGGATTCGAGGAGGGTGCTCCATCTATGACATAGATTGAGGTATATGAGGTGACCGGAGCCAGCCCCCAAGTTCTCGCTCTCATCTGAGGAACCCTGTAAAGTCCCCCTCACAGCAATTTAGTCTGGGTCTCTGCCGGGACGGTAACTGTGAGTACTATACGCACTGCAGAGGCTGCAATTGTTTGGAAGTTACAGGTAGGACCCAGTGAAGACACCTGGGATGGGTGAAGATTGGGTCATTATATAAGCTGGGGTTTGAACGGCTAGGTCTTAAATACCTAAGAAAGATAAGGGGCCTTGTATACCATTCAGTGAAGATTTATCTCTTCCTTTTTTTCCCTGCTGAAATTACCTGGTAAAATCCTGTTGAACCCTGACTGCATTTTTCTTGAGCCTTATGCTTAAAGGGCCTTTTTGGAAATAAGGAGGAGGTCTCTTTCATAAAGCCAAAGATAATCTGTGTCCTTTACATTGCTTAAACGTGGTCTGATTTGGTGACTGAAATTTGGTTACAATAGAAGACACACAAAGACATACAGATCCATTTGTGACATTGTTTTGCTGTAAGGGCATGAACTCATTAAATTGCTATACATGACTTGGCGAGATAAAGTTATCTAGTGATAGTGAGAGTATTCACTGTTTTTTTTTTTACAAACATCCAGCTGAAAGATTTCCTGTATATTTAAATGTTTGTTTTCTGTTCTATTATACTGTACCTAGAGTAATAGCCTGAAAACACAAGAGCCTGGGGTGTTTTTCAAAAGTCTACATTAAGATATAGCATAAAGTTTAAAAGAAAGATCCCCTGAGGAGGCTCAGGTCCTAATGTTGTGTATTTCTCTTAGCATTAAACCAATTAAGGTGCCTATTTTTATAAGAATTATTATATCCTATAAGTGTTACCTATAGGAAAATCCAAGAGGTACTTAAAGGGACATCAAATAAGTTGGGATAGTGACAAAATATAATATGTACTTTAATTACTTTACCTACAAATTTATACTGCAGTGCCTTGCCATTAACCCTTTCATTTAAGTTTCTGAATTGTAAAGCTCTAACTCCCCCCACACATTTCCTTCTATGGCTATATCTATTTCTATATCTATTGTTGTTTTGGTAGAATGCAAAAGTGAATAGGGATTATCTGCTGGAGCATGCCTAGAAGCTGTGATTTCAGTTGAAATACAATGCCTGTGTCTAAACAATGATAAGGGGGGTGGAGCACAGTGTTCCAGACAGCATAGCTAAGTAAATATTTTTGCTTATTTTTGAAAATTATTTTAAAATACTTGCCAGCAATTTTTAAACATTTTTTTTATGCAAACTATTTTTAACTAATCAGCCCTTTTAGGATATGCACAGATCTCAACATGTTTTATGGCACTTTAAGCTAGAATTTCTAAAAAGTACTGTTCCCTACCTGGCTTAAAATTCTGTCTTGAGCAACTTCTTGATATTGATTCAATCTTTAGGATCTTGCTGGTCTTAAAAACCCGCACTTTTTCCCCTACTCCCCATTTCCTCACTGGATAACTTATAAGTGTTTCACTCCCCTTTTATTTTTTTTATTTCTTTATTATAGTACCATAGCAAAAGGTATTAATTTGTTTTCTCTATTCACGTTGTATCTTTCACATGGATAAATATATATCACAATCTAAAAATAAATCTCCAACAATGGCTTCCAGGGATAAAGACAAAAGAGTTAAAGGTAGTAACAAAATTATATCAGAATCTATTAATGAGGGTATTACTCAGACAGATATACAAGCCTTGGTTAAAACCATTTCAGATATTTTTCTACCTCAGTTTGATCTGGTTAAAGGGGCAGTCTAGGCCAAAATAAACTTTCATGATTCAGATAGCGCATGTAATTTTAATCAATTTTCCAATTTACTTTTATCACCAATTTTGCTTTGTTCTCTTGGTATTCTTAGTTGAAAGCTTAACCTAGGAGGTTCATATGCTAATTTCTTAGACCTTGAAGCCCACCTCTTTCAGATTGCATTTTAACAGTTTTTCACCACTAGAGGGTGTTAGTTCACATATTTCATATAGGTAACACTGTTCTCGTGCACGTGAAGTAATCTGGAAGCAGGCATTGATTGGCTAGACTGCAAGTCTGTCAAAAGAACTGAAAAAAGAGGCAGTTTGCAGAGGCTTAGATACAAGATAATCACAGAGGTTAAAAGTATATTATTATAACTGTGTTGGTTATGCAAAACTGGGAAATGGGTAATAAAGGGATTATCTATCTTTTAAAACAATAAAAATTCTGGTGTAGACTGTCCCTTTAAGTCAGAGATATCTAGTTTAGCTAACGAAATTAGGCAATTTTCAACCGAAAGCCGGTTCACGGCAAAACATGTTAGGAGAGTCAGGGTCTTGGTGAGGAGTCCTAGGAGCTCCTGTGTTTTTAGTCAGCCTTAAGCTA
This sequence comes from Bombina bombina, assembly GCF_027579735.1. Taxonomy (NCBI): domain Eukaryota; kingdom Metazoa; phylum Chordata; class Amphibia; order Anura; family Bombinatoridae; genus Bombina; species Bombina bombina. Next base: position 1,041,808,278 of record NC_069499.1, read on the forward strand.
TCCTCGATTTACTGTAGTTTTTGTACCATCCATAATGGCAAATATAGTGTGGTCAATTTTGGTATAACTAACAAACCGGGTAATATGGTAATTTAAGATGTAACATAGGTGTGCTTACTCAGACTCAAAAGCTCTATACAAGTTAGAACTGTTCTACGGACAGTTAGCAAAAAGACTTACAAGTAGCAATTGCTATAAATGAATTGAAGTTAATCAGAACCTTAGAAATAATCACACAAAAAAGTTAACTTAGATCGTATATACCAAATCTGTTTCTTTCATGTAATTGGCAAGAGTCCATGAGCTAGTGACATACATATGGGATATACAATCCTACCAGGAGGGGCAAAGTTTCCCAAACTTCAAAATGCCTATAAATACACCCCTCGCCACACCCACAATTCAGTTTTACAAACTTTGCCTCCTATGGAGGTGGTGAAGTAAATTTGTGCTAAGATTTCTACGTTGATATGCGCTTCTCAGCATTGTTGAAGCCTGATTCCTCTCAGAGTACAGTGAATGCCAGAGGGATGTGAAGGGAGTATCACTTATTTGAATACAATGATTTCCCTAACAGGGGTCTATTTCATAGGTTCTCTGTTATCGGTCGTAGAGATTCATCTCCTACCTCCCTTTTCAGATCGACGATATACTCTCAATTTACCATTACCTCTACTAATAAATGTTTTAGTACTGGTTTGGCTATCTGCTATATGTGGATGGGTGTCTTTTGGTAAGTATGTTTTTTATTACTTAAGACACCTCAGCTATGGTTTGGCACTTTATGCATTTATATAAAGTTCTAAATATATGTATTGTACTTACATTTGCCATGAGTCAGGTTCGTGTATTTCCTTCAGCAGACTTTCAGTTTCATATTTGGGGAATTTAAACATTTTAAGAAATGTATTTCTTACCTGGGGTTTTAGTCTTTTTTTCAGTTGACTACTTCTTGCTATTGCGGGTATTAGGCCTGCAGGTGCGTCAAATGCAAAACTTTATTGCGTCATTCTTGGCGCGAAATTTTTTTTGGTGCGGAAAAAGACGTTTATGACGCAACTTCGTCATTTCCGGCGTCATACGTGACGCCGAGACCTTTCACACGGCGGCGTCATTAGTGACGCGAGTGTGTCATTTCCGGTTATTTTTGGTGCCAAAAAAGTTTACGTTACGTTGTGCTAAATTTTTTTCATTATATCAATACCCCATTGATGTTTGCCTCTTGCTTTTTTCTCTATCAGAGGCCTATGCTTTTGCATTTTTTCCCATTCCTGAAACTGTCATATAAGGAAATAGATAATTTTGCTTTATATGTTGTTTTTTCTCTTACATTGAGCAAGATGTCCCAATCTGATCCTGCCTCAGAAGTTTCTGCTGGAACATTGCTGCCTGACATCGATTCTACCAAAGCTAAGTGCATTTGTTGTAAAAGTGTAGAAATTATTCCACCAAATGTCATTTGTAATAGTTGTCATGATAAACTTTTACATGCAGATAGTGTTTCCATCAGTAATAGTACATTGCCAGTTGCAGTTCCTTCAACTTCTAATGTACATGATATACCTGTAAATTTTAAAGAATTTGTTTCTGATTCTATTCTGAAGGCTTTGTCTGCATTTCCACCTTCTAATAAACGTAAAAGGTCTTTAATATTTCTCATTTAGCTGATGAAATTTCAAATGACCAGCAACATAATAATTTATCCTCTTCTGATGAGGATCTATCTGATTCAGAAGATCCTTCCTCAGACATTGACACTGACAAATCTACTTATTTATTTAAAATAGAGTATATGCGTTCTTTATTAAAAGAAGTGTTAATTACTTTGCATATTCAGGTAACCAGTCCTATTGACGTTCAGTCTAATAAACGTTTAAATGCTGTTTTTAAACCTCCTGTGGTTTCCCCAGGGGTTTTTCCTATTCCTGAGGCTATTTCTGATATGATTTCTAGGGAATGGAATAAGCCAGGTATTTATTGTATTCCTTCTGCAAGGTTTAAAAAATTGTATCCTTTACCAGCAAAATCTATAGAGTTTTGGTGAAAAATCCCCAAAGTTGATGGGGCTATTTCTACTCTTGCTAAACGTACCACTATTCCTATGGAAGATAGTACTTCCTTTAAGTATCCTTTAGATAGGAAGCTTGAATCCTATCTAAGGAAGGCTTATTTATATTCAGGTCATCTTCTCAGACCTGCTATTTCTTTGGCTGATGTTGCGGCTGCCTCAACTTTTTGGTTGGAGAATTTATTGCAACGATAATTGGATCCTGACATATCTAGCATTACTCGCTTACTGCAACATGCTAATAATTTTATTTGTGATGCCATTTTTGATATTATCAAAATTGATGTTAGATCCATGCCTTTAGCTGTATTAGCTAGAAGAGCTTTGTGGCTTAAATCTTGGAATGCTGATATGACATCTAAATCTAGATTACTATCTCTTTCTTTCCAAGGTAATAATTGGATTCTATTATTTCAACTATCACTGGAGGAAAAGGAGTTTTTTTTGCCTCAGGATAAAAACCTATGGGTAAATCTAAGGCTTCTAACCATTTTCGTTCCTTTCGTCAGAATAAGGAACAAAAACTCAATCCTCCTCCCAAGGAATCTGCTTCCAGTTGGAAGCCTTCCTCAAATTGGAATAAATCCAAGCCATTTAGGAAACCAAAGCCTGCCCCTAAGTCCGCATGAAGGTGCGGCCTTTATTCCAGCTCAGCTGGTAGGGGGCAGATTAAGGCTTTCAAGGATTTTTTGATAAAATATGTCCAAAATCATTGGATTCAGAGCATTGTCTCTCAAGGGTATCGAATAGGATTCAAAGTAAGACCTCCTGTGAGAAGATTTTTTTCTCTCACGCATCCCTGTAAATCCAGTAAAAGCTCAGGCTTTTCTGAAGTGTGTTTCAGACCTAGAGTCTTCAGGGGTAATCATGCCAGTTCCTCCTCAGGAACAAGGTTTGGGGTTTTATTCAAACCTATTCATTGTACCAAAGAAAGAAAATTTGTTCAGACCAGTTCTGGATCTGAAAACTTTGAATCGTTATGTAAGAGTACCAACTTTCAAGATGGTGACTATAAGGACTGTTCTGCCTTTTGTTCAGCAAGGACATTATATGTCCACAATAGACTTGCAGGATGCATACCTTCATATTCCGATTCATCCAGAACACTATCAGTTTCTGAGATTCTCTTTTCTAGACAAGCATTACCAATTTGTTGCTCTTCCATTTGGCCTAGCAACAGCTCCAAGAATCTTTTCAAAGGTTCTGGGTGCCCTACTATCTGTAATCGGAGAACAGGGTATTGCAGTGTTTCCTTATTTGGACGATATCATGGTACTAGCTCAGTCTTTACATACTGCAGAATCTCACACAAATCAACTAGTGTTGTTTCTTCGGAAACATGGTTGGAGGATCAATTTACCAAAAAGTTTCTTGATTCCTCAGACAAGGGTCACCTTTTTAGGTTTCCGGATAGATTCAGTGTCCATGACTCTGTCTCTAACAGATAAGAGACGTTTAAAATTGGTTGCAGCATGCCGGCACCTTCAGTCTCAGTCATTCCCTTCAGTGGCTATGTGCATGGAAGTTTTAGGTCTCATGACTGCAGCATCGGATGCAATCCCCTTTGCTCGTTTTCACATGAGACCTCTACAGCTTTGCATGCTGAATCAAAATATCACAATTAATATCCTTGAATCCCAATGTACGACACTCTCTGACATGGTTGATAGATCACCATCATTTGGTTCAAGGGGCCTCTTTTGTTTGGCCAACCTGGACTGTGATCTCAACACATGCGAGTCTTTCAGGTTGGGGAGCTGTTTGGGGATCTCTGACAGCACAAGGGGTTTGGAAATCTCAAGAGGCGATATTACCAATAAATATTTTAGAACTCCATGCAATTCTCAGGGCTCTTCAGTTTTGGCCTCTGCTAAAGAGAGAACCGTTCATTTGTTTTCAGACATACAATATCACAACTGTGGCTTATGTCAATCATCAGGGTGGGACTCCAGTCCCCAAGCTATGAAAGAAGTATCTTGGATACTTGCTTGGGCGGAATCCAGCTCCTGTATAATCTCTGCTGTGTATATCCCAGGTGTAGACAATTGGGAGGCGGATTATCTCAGCCGCCAGACTTTACATCCAGGGGAGTGGTCTCTCCATCCAGATGTGTTTTCTCAGATTGTTCAGATGTGGGGTCTTCCAGAGATAGATCTCATGGCCTCTCATCTAAACAAGAAACTTCCCAGATACCTGTCCAGGTCCAGGGATGTTCAGGCAGAAGCAGTGGATGCACTGACACTTCCTTGGTTTTATCATCCTGCTTACATCTTTCCGCCTCTAGTTCTCCTTCCAAGCGTGATCTCCAAAATCTTCATGGAACAGTATTTTGTGTTGCTGGTGGCTCCAGCATGGCCACACAGGTTTTGGTATGCGGATCTGGTGCGGATGTCCAGTTGCCCACCTTGGCCACTTCCGTTACGGCCGGACCTACTATCTCAAGGTCTGTTTTTCCATCAGGATCTCAAATCATTAAATTTGAGGAAATTGAACGCTTAGTTCTAAGTCATAGAGGTTTCTCTGACTCAGTGATTAATACTATGTTACAAGCTCGTAAATCTGTCTCTAGAAAAATGTATTATAGAGTTTGGAAGACTTACATTTCATGGTGTTAAACATAGAAACATAGAATTTGACGGTAGATAAGAACCAAAAAGGCCCATCAAGTCTACCCATATTACATGTTACTTTTTCCTTAGGATAGCCTTATGCATGTCCCAGGCATTTTTAAATTCCTTTACAGTCTTTGTGTTTACCACCTCAAATGGAAGTTTATTCCATGAATCCACCACCCTTTCTGTAAAAAAATGCTTCCTCAAATTTCTCCTGAATCTACTACCCTCTAACTTTAGATTGTGACCCCTTGTTTTGGCATTTATTTTTTTGTGAAAAATGCTTTCAGCTTCTATTTTATTAAGTCCCTTCATATATTTGAAGGTTTCTATCATGTCACCTCTTTCCCTTCTATCCTCTAAACTATACATATTTAGATCATAGAGTCTTTCTTTGTATGTTTTATATTTTAGACCATGTACCATTTTAGTAGCCCTCCTTTGGACAGCTTCTAGTTTATTTATATCTGTCTTAAGATATGGTCTCCAGAACTGTACACAGTATTCCATATTTGGTCTAACTAATGATCTGTAAAGTGGCATAAGAACCTTGCTATTTCTGCTAATAAAACCTCTTCCAATGCAACCAAGCATTTGACTGGCCTTGCTGGCTGCACTGCGGCATTGTGTACCAAATTTTAAATCATCTGAAATAATAATTCCCAAATCCCTTTCTTCTTTAATTACAGTCAGTAATGTACCATTGAGACTATAATTGGCCTTTGGGTTTTTGGATCCTGTATGCATAATTTTGCTCTTGGTAATATTAAATTTCAGATCCCATTTATTTGACCAGTCCTCTAGTTTATTAATATCACAGTTCATTTGATCAACTCCTCCTGGAACATCTACCCTGTTACAAATTTTTGTATCATCAGCAAACAAGCAAACCTTCCCCTTAAGCCCACTTCCAATATCACTTATGAACATGTTAAACAAAACAGGCCCAAGAACTGACCCTTGGGGAACACCACTAGTAACTGATGCCTCATTTGAATGTACTCCATTAATTGAAACTCTCTGTCGTCTATCTTTAAGCCAGCATTCTACCCACTTAACAATCTTAGCATCTATTCCAAGGCAATACATTTTGTGAATAAGTTTGTTGTGTGGGACGGTGTCAAATGCTTTGCTAAAGTCTAGATATGCAACATCTACGGCTCCTCCCTGGTCTATTATTTTAGTTACATGGTCAAAGAAATCAATTAGATTAGTCAGGCATGATCTTCCAGCAGTGAAACCATGCTGTCCTTTGTCTTCTAAGTTGTTTGTCTGAATGAATTCTCATAAATTCTCCTGGCATTCTTTTAGAATTCCTAGAATTTTACAGTTCCTTCAGGATGGTTTGGATAAGGGTTTGTCTGCAAGTTTCTTGAAAGGACAAATCTCTGCTCTTTCTGTTTTATTTCACAGAAAGATTGCTATACTTCCTGATATTCACTGTTTTGTACAGGCTTTAGTTCGTATTAAGCCTGTCATTAAATCAATTTCTCCTCCTTGGAGTCTTAATTTGGTTCTGAAGGCGTTACAGGCTCCTCCATTTGAGCCTATGCATTCTTTGGACATTAAACTACTTTCTTGGAAAGTGTTGTTCCTTTTGGCTATCTCTTCTGCTAGAAGAGTTTCTGAGCTATCTGCTCTTTCTTGTGAGTCTCCTTTTCTGATTTTTCATCAGGATAAGGCATTTTTGCGGACTTCTTTTCAATTTTTACCTAAGGTTGTGAATTCTAACAACATTAGTAGAGAAATTGTTGTCCCTTCCTTATGGCCTAATCCTAAGAATTCTTTGGAGAGATCCTTACATTCTTTGGATGTGGTAAGAGCTTTGAAATATTATGTGGAAGCTACTAAAGATTTCCGGAAGACTTCCACTCTATTTGTTTTATTTTCTGGTCCTAGGAAAAGTCAGAAGGCTTCTGCTAGTTCCTTGGCTTCTTGGTTGAAACTTTTGATTCATCAAGCTTATTTGGAGTCGGGTCAGGCCCCGCCTCAGAGAATTACAGCACATTCTACTAGATCAGTTTCCACTTTGTGGGCTTTTAAGAATGAAGCTTCAGTTGATCAGATTTGCAAAGTGGCGACTTGGTCCTCTTTGCATACATTTACTAAATTCTACCGTTTTTATGTATTTGCTTCTTCGGAAGCAGTTTTTGGTAGAAAAGTTCTTCAGGCAGCTGTTTCAGTTTGATTCTTCTGCTTTTGATTTAAGTTTTTTTCTTTCAAAGATGAAATAAACTTATTTTTGTTTTGGTTTGTGGATTAATTTTTTTCAGTGGAATATGGCTGTTTTTATTCCCTCCCTCTCTAGTGACTCTTGAGTGGAAGACTCAACATCTTGGGTATTGATATCCCATATGTCACTAGCTCATGAACTCTTGCCAATTATATGAAAGAAAACATAATTTATGTAAGAACTTACCTGATAAATTCATTTCTTTCATATTGGCAAGAGTCCATGAGGCCCACCCTTTTTATGGTGGTTATGATTTTTTGTATAACGCACAATTATTTCCAAATTTCCTTTGTTGATGCTTTCTACTCCTTTCTTTATCACCCCACTACTTGGCTATTTGTTAAACTGAATTGTGGGTGTGGTGAGGGGTGTATTTATAGGCATTTTGAGGTTTGGGAAACTTTGCTCCTCCTGGTAGGATTTAAAGAGATACCTCCTTAGCTAAAACATACAAATGGGACTCAAATTGAATTCTCTGTTAGATACACAGTTAAACACATAAAACAGAGGCATTAAAGGATGCATATATTAAATACGGTCAAACAGCTTTAACTAAAGCAGCAAATAATAAATGCTGCTGTACAGCTCTGTTTAAAGCAGCATTAAGATCCGGGCTGATATAACAACGGTTTATACGGAAAAAAACTAATCCCACACTATATGTAATTAGAGTAAAGAAACACCTGTGACACAGATCACCCACTGTACCCAATATTGTAAGAGATCTATCTAGATCTCCACAAATAGAGATCTAAAGTGATATACTAAATTAACAGAAATAATATTTTCCTTACTTGTGTGATACACATATATTCCAACTCATAGCCGCCAAACGGAGCAACCTATTGTCGGTTTGCAACTAAGCCTATATATAAACTGTTTGTAACAGAGTACACTTGAAATATTTAGAATGGTATTGGATAAACAGCACAGAGTTTAGTTGCTCCTCAAATTTATAAGAGGATACATACTATATAGAAACTATAAAGTGTACAAAACCAATACTAAGGGCTCCATGTACTAAGCAGTCAGCGAGCTACCCGCAACAAATCTCGCGTCAAAACTCGCAAACTGATATGTACAAAGCCGTCAATTATGTTAAAACTCGCATCTTTAAAATTGCGAGCGTACTTATCCGCCAAACCTCGCTACCGCTCCATTTTTCACTGTAATTAGACACATTTGACCACCAACTCGCCAAAAAACGAATGTACTAAAAAATCTATTTGTCCGCTCGCTACAATTTCCGCTCCCACCTCGCTATTTTTGCCTCGCCACCTTTTAGGTGGCGGGCAAGGTACAAAACAATAGGAAAGTCAATCTAGACGCCAGTCTAGACATATATAAAAGGCAGTAATATCAGCATTGTACTTACAGCATAACTGGCGTCTAATTTGTCTCTCATTTCCATGTACATAAATTGCGCCCAATTTGTCGACTGTAATTAAAGAGTAATCTATTTAAATTTGTATTGTTAGTTGTCAATCTTTATAATTATTTTTATATTAATATTTATATATTATCAGATCCAGATGAAGCCATATCCAAATTGTAAATAAATATTACAAAAATAACGCTCTGTTATCACTCTTCAAAAAATTTTGAACAATAATAAAGTTGTTTAGATAAGTTGAACTTTTATAGGAGCAAAATATCCCGCGACTACTATGATGTTCGTGACACCTTGCATGTCACGTGTTAATAATTGGCCAGACAATTCAACTGAAAGTTAAGTACCATCAGCTTAGTCGCGGCGAGCGAGGCGTCAAATTTATCAACAATCCGCAACTGCTCGCGGCGGGCTAGACTTGTCTATTTATTGGGGGAATATTAGTACATAGCGACAGCGGACACCATTTCGCCCGCGGCGAGTAACGGCGAGTTTATCCGCGTCTACAATGACGGATGAATTGACGGCTTAGTACATGGAGCCCTTAGTACAAATTCCACCCTCAAATGTATAAGAGCTCAAAACTTGTAATACGGTTTGCAAGAGTTACTATTTAGAATCACACTAGTACGCAAAATTGCGCGCTTTCATCCTAGTTTATCAACTTGACCACTAAACTATAATAAATGCAATGGTACGAATTACCAGAGGATACCCAAGTGTATTTTTAATTATATTCCTATTTATATATTTCAATTTATTAAAAGTTAAATTTTATCTTATTTTCACAAGTTCAAGATAAGCTGTTGTGTAAACTATAAACCTGATATTGGAAAACATAAACCTAGAGTGCTAATCTGTGTATGCCTTGAGTATGTCTCTTCTTACTCTATCTTAGATCAAGTAAACCCTGTTGGATCTGCAAGCTAAAAGCTCACAGACATCACTTAAAGTGGTTTAAAGTAAGATTTCATATAACAAAGTTATCACAATTACATTGAAGAGGCAGGATAGACCTAAAAAAGCATACTGACCTTGCTCATAATTATTTTTTTTCCCTTCCTTGGAAATTCCTGAAGCCACAGCTGCCTCAGGAGCTTTCCACTGCCTACAAATTAAATGCTGTTGTTAATTATGGCTTCAATGGCTTCTGATTAGCTGGAAGCATGTTTGCTGCAAATGCAGTTATATTTCAGGGCAGTGTTTTTTTATGGGCAGTGGAAAGATTCAGAAGTAGCTGGTCCTTCCATGATTCCAAAAGAAGTCTTCATGAGCAAAGTAAATATGTTTTTACCGCCCTCCTTCAATTTAAAAAAATATCTTATGAAAGACTAGAATTAATAAACACATACACCTAGATTACAAGTTTTGCGCTATAGAGGGTGCGAAACGAACGCAACAAAAGTTGCATTATTTCACCCTCCATAGCGCTGCCATTATAAGTTTTGAAAGAGCCGCCTTGTGCGCGCAATATGGTTGCGGTGAGCTCCATACTGTACAAAATACAAGCGCTGCTTTGACATGCTCGTGCACACTTTCCCCATAGACATCAATTAGGAGCGAGTGTTAGAAAAAAAAACACCTGCGAAAAGCTCCGTACGCAGCCCCATTGATGTCTATAGGGAAAAAAGTTATGTTTAAACCTAACATAAACCCCACATCTAAACACCCCTAATTTGCTGCCCCCGACATCGCCAACACCTAAAAAAAAAGTTAACCCTTAATCTGCCGCTCCCAATATGGCCGCCACCTAAATTAATCTATTAACCCCTAATCTGCCGCCCCCAACTTCGCCGCCACTATAGTAAAGTTATTAACCCTATTCCCCTGCACCCCAACATCGCCCACACTATAATAAAGATATTAACTCCTATTCTGCCGCTCCCCGACATCGCTGCCACTAAATAAAATTATTAACCCCTAAACCTCTGACCTCCCACATCACTACCACTAAATAAACCGATTAACCCCTAAACCTCCAGCCCCCCCACATCGCAACAACCTAAATTAAACTATATTAACCCCTAAACCTAACCGTTACCCTAACCCTAAACCTAACACCCCCTAACTTTAACATAATTAAAATAAAGCTAAATTAAAGTTACAATTATTAACTTATTAATACCTATTTAAAACTAAAAACAAACTTACCTGTGAAATAAAAATAAAACCTAAGCTAGCTACAATATAACTAATAGTTATATTGTAACTAGCTTAGGTTTTTATTTCACAGGTAAGTCTGTATTTATTTTACCTTGGTAGACTAGTTAGTAAATAGTTATTAACTATTTACTAACTACCTAGTAAAAATAAATACAAACTTACCTGTGAAATAAAAGTAAAACATAAGCTGCCTTACACTAAAACCTAACATTACAAAAATAAAAAAACTACCATTACAAAAAATAACAAACAAAATTATCCAAAACAATAAAACTATTTTTGCTACAAAATAAAAACAAACACCCCCTAACATTACAAACCCCAAACCCACAAAATAAAAAAAACCTGACTAAAAAAACCTAATTTACCCATTGCTCTGTAAAGGGCATTTGTATGGGCATTCAGCTCTTTTTCTTGCCCTTAAAAGGGCTTTTAAGACAAGCCCAAACCCTAATCTAAAAAAAAACCCAACCCCAAAAAACTTTAAAAAACCTAACATTAACCCCTCTTTAGGTACTCACAGTTGCTGAAGTCCAGCTTGGACGATCTTCATCCCAGCGGCTTCATCTTCATCCATCGAGGGACCGGCATCTTCTTCATCCCTGCGGAGGCGGAGCGGTCGATGGGCGGAGGCGGAGGTCCATCGACTCGACGTGGAGGTCCTCTTTATGGGATCGTCTGCCACACACTGAGGATTCAAATGCAAGGTACCACTTTTATACTGTGGGTACCATTGCATTCCTATTGGCTGAAATATATAAATCAGCCAATAGGATTTAAAGCTGCTAAAATCCTATTGGCTGTTCAAATTAGCCAATAGAATTTAAGCAGCTCTCATTCCTATTGGCTGAGAGCTAATTGATAGTTATTTTAATTTTAGTATAATAGTAATGTTTGGTTAATGGGTTTTTTAATTTCCCAGGTAGGTTTTTATTTATTTTAAAATAGGGATCTTATAATTTTAATTTAAAGTTATTGGGTTGTTAGGTTTAGGGGTTAATAGTTTATTTTAGTTTTTGGCGATGTGGGGGGCTGGCGGTTTAAGGGTTAATAGGTTTATTTAGTGGTAGTGATGTGAGAGGCCAGAGGTTTAGGGGTTAATAACTTTATTTAGTTGCGGCGATGTCAGGGAGCGGCGTCATAGGGGTTAATATCTTTATTATAGTGTGGGCGATGTTGGGGTGCGGGGGAATAGGGGTTAATAACTTTAGTATAGTGGCGGCGATGTCGGGAGCAACAGATTAGGGGTTAATAACTTTAGTATAGTGTTTGCGATGCGGGGGGTCCTTGGTTTAGGGGTTATTAGGTAGTTTATGGGTGTTAGTGTACTTTGTAACACTTTAGTTATGAGTTTTGTGTAACATTTTTGTTGCGTAAAACTCATAACTACTGCTCTCAGATGGCGGTACGGATCGTGTCGGTATAGACTGGAACGCAAGTTTTTTATCCTCACTGCAAAACTCAAAATGGCAGCGCTATGGGAATCCCATGAAAAAACTTTTTTTGAGTGCAAGACTGACGTTGCGTTACAGGCTAAAAGGTTTGCGGTACAGCTATACCGACAAGACTCGTAATGGCTGCGTTGCTGTTTTAACGCTGAAATGGCCATTTTTTCAGCTTTAAAACACGAACGCAAAACTTGTAATTTTGGTGATAGTTTGCTACGGTTGTTTTTCAGCGGACAAACTCGGCTAACTCCCAATTCTTTTTGGTTACTGGAGCAAAGTTGTCAATTGTATTGTTTGCATTCTCTCATCTTATTACATTTTTTGAGGCAATTTAGGGGTACATATAAAGCAAGGTTAAGATCGATACATTTCAAATTCTCAGTATTGGAAAATCCACAATTCTCAGAGTAAAATGACAGTTTTTTTTTTACTATGTATAATTTAATAGTTTATATTACAATCGCAGTGTTTAATGTCCATTTAAATTGATATAATAGTCAATTGCAATAAAAAATATGTCGTGTTTTTGTTTAAAAAAGGCTGTTTTAGCCAGTCTCTCTTATACTCAATGGTAGTCTTGGAAATCTATAATAGGAAATTATTAGTCATTTTGATACTTTACTACAATATTAGGTTTATAGTTCAGCGCTGCGGAATCTGTTAGCGCTCTACAAATACCTGATAATAATAATAATAGTTGTTGAGTAAAAATGCAAATTGATACATTTGCAGAGGGCCCTGCTCATGAGATACCATCTGATGTGTACACATTTATGCGTAGTTATCTGATGATCAGGTGGGTTTGTGTACTTACATACTAAGAAACATACATGGGGAAAGAATAAGAGAGAAATCTGAGGCTACAAAATCAAAAACAAATGAATCATTAATTAATGTGAATTGTGTCATCCTAGAACAGGTGAATCTTTAAGGAATGTTTTACATTCTAAAACATTGAAACCTGTCTTAAAACTGATCCAATATTGTCCACAAAATCTTTGTTTTACCAACGTTTTGTAAATGAGTGTGTGGGGTAGTAATGAGAGCAGAGGACAGAAGCTAGTTTTGACAGATCAAAGTGGATAGGTAAAAGATTATTTTCAGAGAAGGGCAGAGGTTTATGAGGGTGCAGTGTTATTGATGGCCTTGTAAGTCAGGGTCAAGATTTTCAACAGTGTTTGAGATTTGGATGGGGGGGGAATGGGGGAAAAAAGTGAAATACGCAGCTCAGTATTAGAATACAGAGATACTTGATAAACAGCTGGTGGCACCTGTGAGTAAAGAAGAATTTGCCTGGATCAGGTGCATTAGTAAATTTTGTATTGAGCTACATCAACACTTTTTTTTTATTGGCTACATGTAAATTGTTTGCCATTAAAATGATATAAAAACAGTTTGTTTTAATGTTTTAATTAAAAAAGCATTAAGGGGGGGCGTGTGCAAGCAGTGGCTATTGCAGGCTGCACAAATTAGAAGCTGAGGGCTCAAGATCGATAATCCAACAGGTTTCTTTCAGCCATCCTCATTATTAAATGTTGGAGATCCATATAAGAAATGAAGCTAGCTTGATGGAAACATTTATATGCCAGAAACTGTTAAAGGGACACTCAAGTCAAAATTAAACTTCATGATTCATATAGAGCATGCAATTTTAAACAACTTTCAAATTTACTTCCATTAACAAAATGTGCACAGTTTTTTTATATTTACACTTTTTGAGTCACCAACCCCTACTGAGCATGTGCAAGAATTCACAGCATATACGTATATGCATTTATGATTGGCTGATGGCCGTCACATGATACAGGGGAGTGGAAATAGACATAACTTTGCAATTTATTTAACAAAAATCTACTACTCATTTGAAGTTCAGACTAAGTGCTATTGCATTGTCTTCTTATCACGCATTTGTTGATTATGCAAATCTACAGTGTTGACTGGTCCTTTAATCCAGGGCACTAAATAGGACCGTTGGAAGTCGAGGTGGTGTACTACTCTGCAGACTTCTAATACCGCCATCTGGATTCCCGGGTTAAGCCATTTCAGTTACACTGCAGTATCTCTCTACTTATCTATAAAGTTCTCTATCATTCTTGTGAAATATGGGGGAATCTTATCTAATATGATTGCTACTTGCTAGGCTTGAGCATAAGATAAATAGCAAGTATGAAAGTCTTCTGATGTCACTGAGAGCTCAGTACATTGAGAAAGCTCACTGTGAACCTACTGTAGCGGGGGAAATAGATATTCATACGTACTGCACAGTCACCCAGCCGAATCTGAGAACCTGCTTTGCTGAGACAGACCCTGCTTGCTATCGAGGGGATCCTTGTGAGAGAGCGGAATTCCTATCTTTACTATCTACCCTTGCACGAGGAGGATGCAGCTGTTGCTTCAGAGCAGAGTACAAGCATTTCACAAAATCAGGAGGTGTCTACTCTTCTAGATCTAGACGATACATGGGAGCCCACACAAAATCTAGAGAAGTGAGGGACTTAGATCTGTGGACTTCATGTGTGACAGGCTTGCTCACCCGTGTACCTGACATCTTGGAGTCCCAATTTGCTACTTCCCTCTATGTCTATTTGCATGCTAATGGAGAGGGAGTTGTAACTACCCTGTTCTACACTGCAGTCCTTTTTGCATTCTGGAACACAAGTCAGGCCCTGGATTCTTTAATGCTCGGGTCGGTCAGAGTCTTGGAGTAGAATTGGAGAATTGGGGTAGGTTTCAAATATTTAGAGTTTGCTATTGGTCATGCAGCTCTTAATCTTTGTAGCATACTATTACTTTGCTTTATAGGATATAGCTATATGACAATTGCCTGACTGTGGGTCATCACTGGAAGATATGTTTTAATTGTGACCTGCCAACCCTGCACTTTATTTTCTTAATGCGCCTCTGCCGTGGGGACTTAGCCATTCATGAAGACAGTAATGTCTGATATCTCAGGTTTCTGGATGAGTAATTTGGTATACGTTGTGCTAACGTAAATCACACTTTGCTTCACTATATAGCTAATTGTTCCTTTTTATTTTAGTGTTAGTTTTTGCACAAGCTAATCTGTGTGCCCTACAGGACTACATTTGCATTTATATTGAAAATTATTGTATAGTGTGTAAACTGCAGAGTCTTTGGATTATAATGTCTTTTTATTCTAAAGTTAGCTGTAATGGTAATAATTCTCCAAATGTATACCATTGCTGTTTGCAATTTATAGCTTTATTGTGCCTCCTATGAATCACCAGATCGTCAAATTTAATTTCACCTACAGGAGCTACTTTTATAGTTTTCTTTACAATTGCCAATATAGGTTGTTTATTCTGAAAATATAAACTAAGACGTTGTTTTTTTGTGCCCTGATCCTTCCAATTCCAAAGAGAGGCTTCTTTATAACTTAGATGTAGTGAAGGCCTTAAAGTTTTTACTTCCGGTTACTAAGGATTTCAGACAGAGCGCAAGCTTATTTGCACGTTATTCTGGTTCTCGTAAAGGTCAAAAGACTACAGCTTTGTCTTCTTGGCTAAAACAGGTGATTCACTAAGCATACTTGGTGGCAGGTAAGTCGCCTTCTAAGTATAGCACAGCTCATTCCACTAGATCAGTTGCTACTTTGTGGGCTTTGAAAAATGAATAGATTTGCAAAGCTGCAACATGGTCTTCCCTACATACTTTTATCAAATGTTACCGTTTTTATGTTTTTGCTTCTTTGGAAGCGAGTTTTGGCAGGAAAGTCCTTTAGGCTGCAGTGTCTGGCAAATAGGAACTGCCTTTCTTAATGTTCCAACCTTCTCTTGTCATGGACTCCATAGTTTGGGTATTAAATCCCACATGTCAAGGCTCGTGGACTCTCACCATCATATGAAATAAAACAAAATTTATGCTTACCTGATAAAAAAATATTTTTTTAGGATGGTGAGAGTCCATATGACCCCGCCCAATTTCTTTTATTTTTGGCGGCAGTTTTTTATTTGCATCTCTTTTTGCCCTGCTTTGTCTTATCCTGCCTGTCGGTTTCCTTTTCTCTGCTCGGCTATATGTTAAACTGTGTAGTAAAGGGATGTGGGAGGGTTTAAAAAATCTTGTTTGGGGTTCTTTGCCTCCTTCTAGTGGCGGGAATTCAATCCCACACGTCAAGGCTCGTGGAATCTCACCATCCTGAAAGAAAATAATTTATCAGGTAATATTTTTTAACTTAATTTCCTGTCTCTACAGGAAGGAAAATTAAGAGCGTCCCCTTTGTAAGTGGTTGCTAGGAGACATGCACTAGATCCAGTCAGTTTCTTACCCATGCTTACTAGAGGACTTGCAAAAATTTGCAGGACGCTGCAAAAATCATGTGAAAGGAATCCAGTTGAGAACTTAAGTTGTCTTCATGGCTGTTTTTGTTTCTTTTTCTGTTTCTTTTGGTTTACCTCACTACACATTTTACATGTGTGGACTATATAATGTATACAAATTTATTTGCACAGTTAAATGTTCTGCTAAAAAAAAAAATACAAAATGGTGAAAAATGTAAAAAACAAGCAATTACTTTTAAATAAAATATTTAGCAATTTATTTTAAATATAATCTCATACCCCTTTAAACAGTTCAGCAACAAATGTTATGAGGGAAATTCATTGGCCTTATTAAGAAGACATTTGCAAAGTGTTGCAAGATTTTTTTTCTTGGACTTTTCAATAAATTATTTCTAGGAATAAAGTAACTAGCCAATTATGTTCATTGAATATTGATAAACCAATCGGAAACCCTTGTTCCTATTAATCAATCTGCCATGTAAAAACATTGTATGCCGCTAGGTAGATTTTGGCTTCCTTTTCAGTGGCATATTGTCACAGTGACCCCTTTTTTTTCCTCTGGCCACTTAATAAAGCTTTCCCCCATAGGAGCTCAATTGCAAGTATATTCCAGTCCTATGGGACCGGATAAGATGTCCCATATAACTTTGCACAAACCTCTGCACAGCAGATCTGTTGCCAGAAGGGTAGCACTGACTTGACCTTTAGCCCCCTACCTGGACTAACTAAGTCCTTTTAGGACCAATCCCCCACACAATTACAGGTTTTTTTCGTAGTCTGAAGATGTTAGGTGGAGAAACAAACATGCCCTGCCTCTGTCCCCTTCAGTCACTGACCACTGGGACTTACTTGGGAATACAGGCACCTTCCACCTGCAGGAGACTTGGGAACTTCCCAGCGACCCCAGCGGTTTAAGTATTCTTCCTATCCATTAAGGAATAAAAACTGCTGTCTTCACAACACCTCTATCCTTGCCCTCTCCTTGAAGAGGCAAATAACTACTGGAAGAGAAAGGGAAGTGGGAGGGATTCTTAAAGGGATAGTCTTAATAATAATCCCTTTATTACCCATTCTCCATTTTTGCACAGCCAATGTGGTTATATTAATATAATTGTTCTCTGTAATTACCTTGTATATAAGTCTCTTCCGACAGCCCCCTTATCACATGGTTATTCAGTTATTATCTATTGACTTGCATTTTAGCCAATTAGTGTTGTGTCCTGCACAACTCCACTGGAGTGAGCACAATGTTATCTATATGGCACACAGGAATTAGCAGTGTCTTGTTGAGAAAAGCTAATAAAAAAACATGTGATAAGAGGCTGTGTTTAGTGGCTTAGAAACAGGCAGACATTTAGAGGCTTAAATGTTATAAAGTATATTAATATAACAATGTTGGTTGTGCAAACTTGGGGAATAGGTAGTAAAGGCGTTATATATCTTTTTAAACAATAACAATTTTAGTGTTCACCGTCCCTTTAAAGCTCTGGTGGGGGTGTCTTTGCCTCCTCCTGCAGGCCAGGTAAAGTATTTCCAAAGAGTAAGGTTGTGGACTCTCACAACCATTAGAAATAAACCATTGTGTTTATTTACAGGTAAACTGAACATATTTTTTAAATATAAAAAATAAAATGTAATGTGCAAAGACGATATGTAATTTAAAAGAAGCCAAATGTGTTATCTCATTCGACATCAATCACTTCTTGAAAAGTCTACAACCTGTATGTAAAGAGTTTTCTCATTGATTACAGTTATGTTGAGGGAGTCTCTTGAAGCAGATAAGTGGAGTCAAAATTAAACTTTCATGATTCAAATAGAGCACGCCATTTTAAACAACTTTGTTCTTCTATTATCTAATTTCCTTTGTTATCATTGGTTGGAAAGTATACCTAGGCAGACTCAGGAGCAGCAATGCACTACTGGGAACTGCTGATTGGTGGCTATACATATATGCCTCTTGTCCTTGGTTCACGTGTTCATCTAGCTCCCAAAAGTGTATTGCTGTTCCTTCAACAAATAGTACCAAGAGAATAATCAAATTTGATAATAGAAGTAAATTGGAAAGTTGTTTAAGATTGTGTACCCTATCTGAATCATGAAAGAAAAATTTGGGTTTCATGTCCCTTTAACTAGGTGGAAACCTATTTTAGAGCCATATGAAAAACAGATTTTCTAATGAATAGGTATAACCCTTTCTGTCTGCTATTATTATTTCAATGCAAAAATATCACACTAAAACTAAATATTAAAACACTATATAAAAAGTATATCATGATGACAACGCCTTTTCTATAGTTAGTGCAAACACAGAAATCATCTGCATATCACGCCTGTATCATGTATAACAATAATTAAGCTGATCTGATTTGCATACATATGTTTTTCCATAGGATGTGTCTGGTACGAATGAAGCAGGAAGGGAGAGCTGGGAAATATATGTGTAGATACGTAGTGCATTCTATGTGGGAGGATGTTCAGCAGCGAGGCAAAGTCATGGGGGTAAGTCATATTGTGCCTGTGTCAGTACCTGCCACTAGATTTGTATAACAATCTTTCCTTTGCGCCTACATGATCCTTGCCTGCCTCATATGTATATATTTCTTCTTTCCTGTCTCTCTCTGCTTTTTTCCTCTCCACTTTTCTTTCTTACCTTTTTGATCCATTTAATTCTGTTTGCAATCCCTTGTTTATTTCTTCCAAACTTATTTTGCTCCCTTCTATTTCCCATAACTCTTGCTTCTGGTTTCATATTCTCAATTCTTCTCTTTTACGTATGTACCAGTGTTATGGCCTCTTAAAGGTAAAGGTGACTGCCCCATTGTAAATAACCCTCACAGCTACCCCCCAGATCACCTACGGAAACCTAAAGGGCCATTATAGCCAAAAAAGTACATGCTCTAATCTAATCTATTAGAGCATGTCATTTTAATACTATTAACCCTGGACTACTATGTGTTTATCCCAATCAGCAACGCTAGTAGCACAATTTAGCGCTGCTGATTAGATCCACTGGGGACCAGCAGTGCTCTGCGAGTCCTGAGTGGTATTTCTTTGCGGGGTTAAAGACAGAGTAGTCTAGGGGTCATAGTCTTAAAATTACATGGTCTACCGTATTAGAGCAGGTCATTTTTTTACTGTAATGACCTTTTAACCCTAACAGGATCCCACCCAGTGTCCCTATCTAACCCTTCATATTTTCCCTTTTTCCATCTTTTATAGAAGCGGTTGACTCCCTAAGAGTACAACTACAGTAGCAATATTACTTCTCACCAAGCTACTGTTTTTCCTCTTATCCCCGCAGCTGTATTTAAAGCCATTCTCTTATTTTATTACAGAAGCAAGTTGGTAAAGCTCATCTTGTTACGTACGTATTGTTGCACTGTGTGGCAGAAACCGTGCATATTCACAGATTAGTGACAAAACTGGCTTTTTTGACAGCTGGACCTTGTAGTTGGGTTAACACTTTTTGCAGTTTTTTTTCACAGTTTAAAAGTTACATAACAAATATAAAAATGCAGAAATGTAGAGCTCCTGCTCTGTATTATGCATGCTAAACTAAAATATGTGATTTGGCTTGTAAAGAAGATCACAGATTTATAAATGTGCACCACTCAGTACAAGAATGCTTAAATTCCAAGATGGCAGCATGCAGTGTGAAGATGCAGAATGTCAATAACTAGGACTTCTAAAGGGTTAGTATTAGAGAATAATTTTAAAGAGCTCTGCAGGCGCAGAAGGAAAAACAATTCAATGGTGAGTAGTAACCAGTTGTCCCCAGTAGTTTAATGTCCCTTTCATTTGTATTTATTCTAGAGTATTTTGCTAGCTCTTCTAAGTTTTTGCAGACTCCTAGATGGTAAATATATTTCTCAACACTGTGTAGTAAGAAAATGCCAGAGTAGAGATCCTACTGCGGGAACTTTGTTGTTTGGTTCTTGGAGGGATACTCCATAAACACTTCTCAGCAGACAGTGACTAGAATGAGTTATTTGCCAGATTGCAATACCATACCCCAAAAGTATTTTGACTACTGGAATAAGACTATTCAGTTATAACTATCATCAACAATATTATGACATACATAGTAGTTACATTTAACATTATAGCTCTGATTTTCTTTGAGCAGGCAATTTTTCCAATTTTATTTAGATACATTGTTGGACTCATATAGTAACACAACTTGTTTAATAATTTTGGATATATTTTGAGAACGATAGAGCTTTTATTATCATTTATTTTAGCTGACACCGGTGTCCAGTTTTATATTATACATATATATGTTCTGACGATCATGCATATTTTATGTTTTTTAACCATATAATAATAAGAATAAATTGTACTTTATTTTTATTATTGTGTGTATATATATTTATTAATGGGAGCATACAGATACTGATATGTACAATTGACCCGTAACGGTAACGTCCAAGCAATCATAGTTTTTGGAAATTATACATTTGGGGAATAGCAAGTTAAGTTGCGCCACCTTATACTGCATTTATTGAAGTTCAATCTTATTGGCTGATCCAATCAGCCAATAGGATTGAGCTCGCATTCTATTGGCTGATTGGAACAGCCAGTAGAATGCGAGCTCAATCCTATTGGTTGATTGCATCAGCCAATAGGATTTTTTCTACCTTAATTCCGATTGACTGATAGAATCAGCCAATCGGAATCTAAGGGATGCCTTCTTAAATGACATCACTTAAAGGAACCATCATTCAGTAAGATGACTCCGGATGAAGCGGATGCTCCACTTCGGATGTCTTGAAGATGGAGCCGCTCCGCGTCGGATGGATGAAGATAGAAGATGCCGTCTGGATGAAGACTTCTGCACGTCTGGAGGACCACTTCACCTGGCTTGGATGAAGACTTCTCCCGACTTCGTTGAGGACTTCGGCCCAGTTGGATGAAGACTTCTGCCGCTTCCTTGAGGATGGATGTCCGGTCTTCAGAACAGTAAGTTGATCTTCAGGGGGTTAGTGTTAGGTTTTTTAAGGGTGTATTGGGTGGGTTTTATTTTTTAGATTAGGGTTTTGGCTGAAAAAGAGCTAACTGCCATTTTAAGGGCAATGCCCATCCAAATGCCCTTTTCAGGGCAATGGGGAGCTTAATTTTTTTTAGATAGTATTTTATTTGGGGGGTTGGTTGTGTGGGTGATGGTTTTTACTGTTGAGGGGGTTGTTTGTATTTTGTTTTTACAGGTAAAAGAGCTACTTTGGGGCAATGCCCCGAAAAAGGCCCTTTTAAGGGCTATTGATAGTTTAGTTTAGGCTAGGGTTTTTTTTTATTTCGGGGGGGGGGGCTTTTTTTAATTTTGATAGGGCTATTAGATTAGGTGTAATTAGTTTAAATATCTTGTAATTTGTTTATTATTTTCTGTAATTTAGTGGGGGGGTTGTACTTTAGCTAATTTAATTCATTTAATTGTTGTTAATTTAGTTCATTTATTTAATTATAGTGTAGTGTTAGGTGTTGTAACTTAGGTTAGGTTTTATTTTACAGGTACTTTTGTATTTATTTTTGCTAGGTAGTTATTAAATAGTTAATAACTATTTGATAACTATTCTACCTAGTTAAACTTGCCTGTAATATAAAAATAAACCCCAAGCTAGATACAATGTAACTATTAGTTATATTGTAGCTATCTTAGGGTTTATTTTATAGGTAAGTATTTAGTTTTAAATATTAATTATTTAGTTAATTTATTGTAATTCTATGTAAAGGGACAGTCTACACCAAAAATGTTCTTATTTAAAAATATAGATAATCCCTTTATTACCCATTCCCCGTTTTTACATAACCAACACAGTTATATTAATATACTTTTTACCTCTGTGATTACCTTGCATCTAAGCCTTTGCAGACAGGCTTCTTATCTAAGTGCCTTTGACAGACATGCAGTGTAGTCAATCAGTGAAGACTCCTAAATAACTTCACGGGAGTGAGCACAATGTTATCTATATGACACGTGAAGTAGCACAGTCTAACTGTGAAAAACTTTCAAAATGCTCTGTGCTAGGAGGCGGTTATCAACTGTTTAGAAATCAGTTTGAACCTAGCTAGGTTTAGCTTTTCAAAAATACCACCAAGGGAACAAAGCAAATTTGATGATAAAAGGAAATTGGAAAGTTGTTTAAAATTGCATGCCCTATCTGAATCATGAAAGTTTAGTTTTGACTTTACTGTCCCTTTAAGTTAGGGGGTGTTAGGGTTAGACTTAGGTTTAGGGGTTAATACATTTAGTATAGTGGCGGCGACATTGGGGGGCGGCAGATTAGGGGTTAATAATATTTAATGTTTGTGAGGCGGGAGTGCGGCGGTTTAGGGGTTAATATGTATATTATAGTGGAAGCGACGTTGAATGCAGCAGATTTGGGTTTAATAAGTGTAGGTAGGTTGCGTTGACATTGGGGTGGCAGATTAGGGGTTAATAAATATAATGTAGGTGTCGGCGATGTTGGGGCCAGCAGATTAGGGGGTTCATAAGTATAATGTAGGTGGCGGTGGTGTCCGGAGCGGCAGATTAGGGGTTAATAAATATAATGCAGGTGTCGGCGGTGGCAGATTAGGGTTAATAAGTGTAAGATTAGGGGTGTTTAGACTCGGGGTTCATGTTTGGGTGTTAGGTGTAAACATAACTTTAGTTTCTCCATAGGAATCAATGGGGCTGCGTTACATAGCTTTACACTGCTTTTTTGCAGGTGTTAGACTTTTTCTCAACCGGCTCTCCCCGTTGATTCCTATGGGGAAATCATGTACGAGCATGTACGACCAGCTCACCACTGACTTAAGCAGCGCTGGTATTGGAGTGCGTTAAGGAGCAAAATTTTGCTCAACGCTCACTTCTTGCCTTTTATCGCCGGGTTTGTACCTGCGCTGCAGATAAGTGAGCGATGAGATAAAACATAAGCCTCTACTAATGGCCACTAGGAGGAGGCATAGATTCCCAAAACTTCAAGACTACTTAATCCCTCCCACCTCTCTGGTATGCAAGTCTTATCTTTGCCTCCCAGGAGGTATGTGAATAATTTAGGTGCTCCAGATTCTTCGTTGAGAATCGGTCCTCAGAACGATTTGAGACCCATGTTCCCCTCAGAGAGTTGCTACTGGAAGACAGAGATGTCGTAAGGACAGGTTCCTTAGTCTGCTCTTATTGTGTCGTTGCTATACTCCACACATAGATCATCTGCTGTGATGTTCACAGCACTGGATGGGCTCTCTACTGGAAGCATTTTTTTCTGCAGCTGGTTAAGCACAGAAGAGTTGGTGCATCTTAAGGAAAGTGAGCAAATGCATGCACTCACATAGCCCACAGGTTATTAGCAGGTACACAATTCAGGGAGTACATCATAGCCAGGGGACAATACATTAAGCAGACCTTACAACCGTTTCCCTAGACTTTATTTATTCGGTCTAGTATATTATTAGAGACAATAAATTTTGATTTCTATAATTTTCCCTTTGGGTACTTTTGCGTGAACCAAGAATTCTCTATTACAAGATGTGGAAAGTTTTTCTTTCCTGGTGTAAGGACTTCCTTTAGAATTATTTAACTTTTAGAAGAGGGCTTGGATAAGGGTGGAATTTCTGGGCACAATATTTATGAAGATATCCTTTACATATCAGAGACGTTGCAAGATTGTGTCCAGCTGTCTTGCTCTTCAGACCTTCTTAAGGCCATCTGTGGCCCAGTGTATGGAGTTGATTGGGCTCATGGTATCCAGCATAGATGTCATTCCATCTCAGATCTCTTCAGTTGTGCATGTTGAAACAATGGAACAGCGATCACTCAGATCTATCCCAACAGATCTCCCTGGACAACCGACAAGGGAGTCCCTCTCTTGGTGGATCTGCCTGGGCCAACTGTGCCAGGGGACATCCTTCTTGAGATCATCCTGGGAGATTGGGACCACGGACGCAAGTCTGGCAGGATGGGGAGCAGTTTGGGGTGGACTTGAGAGGAGTCGCTTCTACTGATCAATATTCTGGAATTTGAGCGATCTTCAACGCTCTGAGGGCTTGGCCCTTCCTGGGGACGTCCCAATTCATCAGATTCCAATCGGACAACATTACCTTGGTGGCTTACATCAACCATCAGGGGGGGACGAGAAACTCCCTAGCCATGAGGGAAGATTCTCAGATTTTGAAATGGGCAGAGACCCACAACTGTTTGCTATCAGCAATCCACATTCCGGGTGTAGACAATTAGGAAGTCAATTTTCTCAGCAGACAATAGTTTCATCCGGGGGAATGGTCTCTCCATCTCGAGGTGTTTGCGGAGATCTGCAACAGATGGGGGACGCCGGAGATAGATCTCGTGTCGTCCGATTCTCTGAGGCTGACTGCGTGGAGATTAAACACTTAGTCCTAGCCAAGAGAGGATTTTCTGAGTGTGTGATTGATACTCTAATTCAATCCAGGAAGCCGGTCACTCATCGCATCTATCATAAGGTGTGGAGGAACTATTTGTCCTGGTGTGAGGAACGTGGATATCCCTGGCAGACGGTTTCCAGGATGGGTTGGAGAAGAGGCTTGCCGCCAGTTCCTTAAAAGGACAGATTTCGGCTTTATCAGTAATGTTACACAAAAAGCTTGCAGAGCTTCCTGATATTCAGTCCTTCATTCAGGCTCTGTCTAGGATCAGGCCTGTCTTTAGAAATTCCGCTCCCCCCTTGGAGCTTAAGCTTGGTACTTGTAGAAGGCTCCATTTGAGCCTATGCATTCGCTTGACATAAAGGCTCTTTCTTGGAAGGTTCTATTCCTACTGGCTATTGCATTGGCACACAGAGTCTCTGAGCTGGCGGCCTTGCAATGTGAGCCTCCTTATCTGGTTTTTCGCGCTGATAAGTCTGTTCTTTGCACAGGGTTGGACTTTCTTCCCAAGGTTGTGTCGAACCTTAACATCAATCATGAGTGGTTCCTTCCTTGTGTCCTTACCCTTCTTCACAGGAAAGGTTGCTTCATAATTTGGATGTAGTTTGAGCCTTGAAGTTCTATCTTCAGGCCACAAAAGAATTCAGACAGACTTCATCTTTATTTGTTGGGTATTCGGGGAAGCACGGGAGCAGAAGGCCTCTTCCACTTCCCTATCCTTTTGGTTGAGGAGCTTGATTTGCTTGGCCTATGAGACAGCGGGACATAAGCCTCCTCAGAGGATTACGGCTCACTTAACTAGGGCTGTGGCCTCTTCATGGGTCTTTAAAAATGAGGCCTCTATGGAGCAGATTTGTAAGGCGGCTACTTGGTTGTCCTTACATACTTTTACAAAGTTTTACAAGTTTGATGTTTTTGCTTCGGCGGAAGCAGCTTTTGGGAGAAAGGTTTTGCAGGCTGTGGTGCCCTCAGATTAGGGTTCGCCTCTTTTGCCCTCCCATTTATTTTTCATTCAGTGTTCTCTAGAGCTTGGATATTTGTTTCCCACAAGTAATGAATGAAGCCGTAGACTCTCCTCCCATTAAGATGGAAAACTTAAATTATGCTTACCTGATAATTTTTATTTCCATCTGTGGGAGGAGAGTCCACGGTTCCCGTCCGTTTCTCCGGTGGGCAGACCTAAATTTATTTTTGTTCTTCTGGCACCATTTATACCATGATATTTCTCCTACTGTTCCTTGTTCCCTCGGCAGAATGACTGGGGGATGAGGGGAGTGGGTGGAGGTATTTAAGCCTTTGGCTGGGGTGTCTTTGCCTCCTCCTGGTGGCCAGGTTCTTAATTCCCACCAGTAATGAATGAAACCGTGGACTCTCCTCCCACAGATGGAAATGTAATTACCAGGTAAGCATAATTTAAGTTTTACTGGGTAGAATAATTGTGCCCCATAGATTTATTTTTAAAATAATCTTGGGTTTGCCCCTGATATGCTTTAGAAATCTGTATTGACACCTCCATTAATGCAACACAGCAAGGTAAAGTAAGAATTTTATGAACTAAAATATATATACTTCTCATTATTACATAGTATGTATGCAACTACAATCAATTCATTAAAGGGATACAAACCTTTTTTTATTCTTTCATGATTCAGATAGAGCATGCAATTTTAAGCAACTTTCTAATTTAC
This sequence comes from Bombina bombina, assembly GCF_027579735.1. Classification (NCBI taxonomy): domain Eukaryota; kingdom Metazoa; phylum Chordata; class Amphibia; order Anura; family Bombinatoridae; genus Bombina; species Bombina bombina. The sequence goes on from NC_069499.1 coordinate 1,041,834,557, forward strand.
TCCTATTATCAATTTTCTTAGTTCTTTTGGTTTTCTTTGTTGAATGAGCAGCAATGCACTACAGGGTGCTGACTGAACACATGGGTGAGCCAATGACAAACGGTATATTTATGCAGCCGCCAATCAGCAGTTAGAACCTGGGTTCCCTGGATAAACCTTTCAGCAAAGGATAACAAGAGAAGGAAGCAAATTAAATAATAGAAGTAAATTGGAAAGTTGTTTGAAATTGTATTCTCTATCTGATTCATGAAATACATTTTTGAGGTTTTATGCCCCTTTAACAATAAATCTTTCACTCAAGAAAAGATGGAGTTAATCATTTTTGATCCATTACAGGGACACTAAACACTAAATACATTTCATGCATCTCCTCCTTATCATGGGTTCTGCCATTATAAGGATAAGGACTGGTGAGGCTAGAGAGGCTGAAGGCGCTTGAGGGCGCCTAAAGAAACTTGTAGTCTCTGTGATAGTGTTTCATGTCCCTTTAACAAAAGGTGGATCTAGACTTTAGGTTCTATGAGAAGTTGCCACATGGCTAATTATAATGGTAGAGGTTGGTACGTGCGAGTTCATTATTGTTTCCATTTTTGTAATTTAAAGGGATGTTAAACTCATAGCGTATACCAGCATTTAAACAATGAATAGAAAAATAAATGTTTTAAAATCATTTAACACTTTTTTAGCACAATTGACAATGTTTTACAAATCTAGAGCAGTTCAAGGACTCACCTCTTGAAAAGCCTGTTGGAGTTCATGTTCCTGGTCTCCTTTGCTGTGTCCATTTAGGGACAATGCAAATGATAATAATGCTCTGAGCCAACCAATCATTATGTAGAATGGGCTCTGGTAAATTTCATGACACATAAGTATGGTGGAGATCACAGGAAGTGGAACTAATACAATATTCACCGGTATTTTACATAAAAAGCAGGCAACACAAGCAATGTCACCTTTGAGAATTGGGGTTGCTGTAGCAAAAGCACCCAATAGAAGCTTATGTTCTCCCTCAGCCCTAATTCAATGAGACATCTTGGCTTAGAGCCTGGATTAAACAATATTTTAGTACCTTTGTGTAAGTTTACATTCCATGTGCCAGTAACATCAAAATTCTCCATAGACTGTTATTGATATATGTGCTGTTACTTCTTACTACCAGTTTGTAACATTTGCAAGTGGAAGTAAACTAGGCGTGTGTTTCTAGTCACCGTTGCAGCTTCTCAGCATCTCATGACTGCTACTGAAACATCAGAGTCAGCATTTAGAAATGTAGACAAACTTCTGCTTTCAATACTAGAGCATCTTTGATTGGGAGTTAACGTGGTATGTGATCATAAGATAGGGTGAATAAAAATCAATGGTTAAAAAAAAATCTGTTTATTTTTTATTATTTAAATAATTTTTATTATTTTCATCACATTTTTTTTTTTTTAAATGTATCTAAAGATAGTTTCTATTTAAGATACATTGTAATCCAAAGGTTATTTATCCTGAAATAAGGATACATTTGTTATTTATGTAGCATGAAGCTCATATATTTATGGCAGCATTGTTTACATTTTTTTGGTATATTATTTGCATTAATCCTTTAATCAGACTGGATCTATACATCACATTAAAATTTGTATTTTAAATATGAAAGTATAGTCCCTAGCCACCTGCGAGTCCACAATATGTTTTATATTTTATGGCCCAATGCAGAAGATACGGGGAGGGGGGGGGGCACGCTTCAGCCTTGGGGGCATCCGAAAAGCCTTTTAGGCCTAACCTTTAAAAGTGAATTAAATCAGAAGTATAGAGTCAGTCAACTATTAAAGCAAATATTTAAAGGGATACTAAACCCAAATAAATTTTCTTTAATGATTCAGACAGAGCATTCAATTTTAAGCAACTTTACTTCTATTATCAAAAGCAGGGATGTAAAGCTTAGGGGACAGTTCATTTTTGGTTCAGAACATGGATTAAACTTGCTTATTAGTGGCTATTTATCATGAAAGTTTAATTTAGACTTTACTATCCCTTTAAGATTTGGGGGTTTACATTTACTGTACCTTTAAAAATTCAAACTATGATTATATTACTATTTTTCATAGGTTACTGAAAAACAAAAAAAGATTAATTTCACTTAGATCTACACAATACTTTTTTTGCTCACAAAATATAATGCATAGTTTTATTTTCTGTCAGAAATGTAATTTAACAACATCTTTTCACTATGGGTTATTTTCTTGGAAAAGAATTCAGAATGAGCAATATGTCCTAGCTACTTATTCAAAATAGAGTAAATATTAAAAAAAAGATTTGTATACTTTTTAAAATATTTTCTGTATTAACAAGTTTGTATTCATATTCATAACCTTTTTTAACATGTTGTGTATGAGTATAAGACTGACACAGCTGTAAAAACAAAACTCCGAGCGTCTGGACTCTGCTTCATCAGTTGGCACGGGTAGACACCAAATAAGTATGTTACCCAGCTGCCCTTAAGCTAATGAAGTGTATTACTCTAACAACTGTATAGCCAGGTGTCTGAGGCCTTTCAGTTGAATTTTTTTGTTTAACTTTTTTTATTCTGCCACCGTGCCCAGACATTAAAAAAAAACTTGTCATGGTAACAGTTCTGTATTGCTCACAGCTGCATTTGCATCACTGCAGATGGTATTGTAGTGATACCACATACAGATAAAGAGTGCTTACATTTTAGTTTCATTAATATGTTTTCATGCTTTTATTTTAATATTTATTCTTAGAGAAAATTGTTTGGGGAAAGAAATATAGAAAAAAAAAATTTAATACGTTGATCATATTGCAAAATACATTTACTAATACATTTTATTATTTATTTTGACTTCTTTTAAAATATAGTCCACTTCCTCCAGAGATGATGGATTAAAGAGACATTAAAGATAAAAAAACATCTTTCATGATTCAAATAAGGAATACATTTTAAACAGCTTTCCAATTTACTTCTATCATCTCATTTGTTTTATTCTCTTGGTATCCTTTGTTGAATAAGCAGTAATGAACTACTGGGAACTAGCTTGGGTGAGCCAATAACATGAGGTATACCAAGGGATACCAATACAACAAAACAGATTTAGATAATAATTATCTAAATAATTATCTAAACTATTTAGACAATATAAGTAAAATGGCAATTTGGGGTTTTATGTCCCTTTAAGCATGATGATATATAACTGACCTTGCAATATTCTCCTTAGTGATTGGTTAGGTAAGAGTGCAAGCTCACTTACATCTATCCCTAATTTTCCACACCAAAGGAGACCATGAGCATGGATCCCACCTGGCTTTTCAAGAGGTGTATCCCCAAACTGCAAGTTAATCATTTTAAAACATTTATCTTGCAATGCTTAGTTGCCAAATTTATTATATGAGTTAAAAGGAATATGAAACCGTGCTTCTTAACATATATTAAATCAAATTAAACATAAAAAGAAACCGCAGACATTACAAAACTTAAGTTCTACTGTCACATATTTTTGCAGAAAAAGTCCTCTACTAAGTATGAACAATAAACTGACTACAGTTAGAGTAAATGCCTTCTAGTGACACTTCAAAGCAAAAGCCGCTCGTTTTCCTTCCTGTGTAGACTACAGCCCCCTTGTGGGTTTGTGACCGGAAGTAGTGGACCCTTCACAAATGAACTTTAAAAAAAAGAAAAAAAAAGAAAGGATAAAATCCTTTTAAAATGATGAATAATACATATTGAAATTATTTCTATTAAGTATAATCCACTACTTAGTGATTATTTTTTTTTTATTAAAAAAATTAAACAGAGATGAAACCCAAAATGTTTCTTTCATGATTCAGATAGAGCATACAATTTTAAGATCCTGGAGCAATAAAATAAAAAATTGCGGGGGGCGGAGGTATCTCTGAGTCTGAACGGTCGCACAATCCATAGCTCCGGCTACATATTTCAAATAAATATATATTTGGCCGTTCAGCTCAGCTGATTTGACTACCACTGGGTGCCTAACTACTTACGGACATTACCGGAGAGGTTTGAGGATTGAGGGACATAGCTGAGCAAAACTACTTGGTGAGATTCTGTGGCGTTATTGGCCAGGGCCCTTGTGAGCGGACATTTCTCAACTCCACGAGGAGATTCACGCAAGTGAGAAGATTTATAACAAGTTCTTCCTAGCGGCTATGAGCTACTCAATTTGAGGAGACAGAGAGTCTTTACACCCGGCATATTGGTAATGCAGATACGGCAACATCTTGCTCCATAAGGATTAAGCCTTAACACCGCTTCTGCTGAACAACTATAATGGCGGACTGTGTAGGAATTGTAGCTCACCTCAATGCAAAACGATAGTCTCCCACTTAGATAACATCAGCTCAACTGTCAGCTTAACATAACGGCGAACTACTTCCACTTTATACCAGATACCTTGACTTCTGATCTGGAACCTAACAGAATAACAATACCTGCATAATCAACATGAAGACGCCCAATGAAAGTACATCTACGGATACTTACATGGACATTATGGAACATTTGAGGATCCTGGCCGAGGAAGTGGAGGCTTTTTTTGCTCCTGCCTGTGCTATCCGTGCGGCTGCTGATTGTGCGCCGATGAACCAGAGGGAGCAAGAGACGGTACTGCCTACCCTGATGGGTAGTCCTGCGTCTCTAGAGACCGAGCCTTACATTTCCCATGGTTCTACCTATGCGGTCCCCTCTAACCTAGATGATGCGACCTGCGACACCCACTCGCCCTTGATTCTGGCTGACCCCAAGGACTCGGCTGAGTCCCTTTGTACTTACAGTCTCCAGTAGTCTCCAACACATAACCAACCTCTAAGATGCCTCAGAAGACGGGGATATCTTCCAGAGCTCTATCGGATTACAGGAGGTTTTCAGGCTTTAAGATGTGGTGTGGGATAGCAAGGAAATATGCCCGGAGCCCAACGCTCCCTCTAACTAGCAGATCCTCCCGAGACAACAAAAGGAAAGGACACATGACACATGAGATCATTTCTCGGACTTTATATTCACGTTAACCATTATTAAAGTTTGTTTCCCCAGATCCCAGGTTTAGGACTAAGATACAGAATGTAGCCCCGTAGTGAATTATATCTTAAATGCGAAACTAGATATATGTTAAATGTTGTTGCACAATAGCACCACAGTTGCCTTTAGTCCTCAGCAGATACAACCAGTCTGTCTCTAAGCTGACACATGTATATGGTATTCTTAATGGGGTTTACTTTACACTTATATCATTGTAAGGCATTCCACGAGACAATGTATTTAACATTTGAATGAGGGTCCACTAGCATGATGACAGTATGTTTGAGCCTGTAGGTGGCATTTGCATTGAGGTAGCCTTTTCTATTGGTTCACAGGAGGTCCTAATTCTGCTCAGAGTGTCTAGCTATATCATGTTTAATTTCAACCTACCCAAAGCTACTTGAGAATGCCCTAAGTAATTCTAGCATAGCTTTGTTCCGGGACGATTCATGGCACTGACATGAAGCAGTATTGTGTATCCCCTAACTAACTAAAAATCCTGTATGTTTGTCTAAAGTTTAGTGCTGTTGTCATACCCGCACTTGTTTTACAGTTCCTTAAAGCTACGTGCACCTGCACAGCTGTTCGTGGTTAGTGGGAATTGATCTAGGTTGATGGTTCTGAACCTGTGTGACCACATTTTTACTTTATCTTCTTTGCTATGTATGTCTATGATCTTTAGATTCACTATATAGCAAAGATATTCAGGGAATATGTATTCCCTACCTGCATCAATTTACTAGTTTACATAGTAATTTTATGTTTGAACAACAAAACTCATAAACCCTCTACATCCCCCCTCCACATAAGCTATGAAGTTAGCATGATATCACACTAAGAATAGGTTAACTTAAATCATATACAGGTGGATTATCACATCAGAACAAGTTAGTTATGAAGCCTATTTAGAGCCCCTTCACATTATTACATGTACCTCTCACAATTACCTAACAGTTATATACACTTACCTCATAATAGTGAAATCTTTGCTTGTCATTGGGTACATATCATATGCTCTATATCTTGATCTTTAAAATTTTAAATATGTTGCATTCTAGGAGAATACATGGCGGCTATTTCTGCCCTAGTGGTTATTTATCACAGGATTGAATAATTACTTCCAATACCCCTCCAACTACCTTTGTAGGATCCCATTGCAAGTATATTCATGCAACTCTTACAGCTCTAGGTTATAGCTCTGTTTTGAGGAAGGATCAGGTTACATCCTCCTGGATCTCTCTAAAATCTGTGAGTTTGCTTACCCATATTACCAGCCGCTAGATATTTCACCCTGCAGTAATGTCACTTATAGCTATAAGTTGCAGGTAGTAGTGACATTCCATATTTGGAGATTTTCCACCTATATGTCAACACGGACTTCATAGTGTAACCTAGTATTGTAGCAGGTTGCTCTTCTATCTTGCCTACAGGTCTATAAGGACATAAGTGAAACTAATAACTGTCCAGCTCTAAGTACTAAGCATGTGAATCCACTGTGCAATGGCTCCATGACTTCATAAAGCTCTGTAACTTTCGGTACTTCATACTCTCATATTTGGCAGTTACGCAACTAATTTTATCTAAATAATTCTAGACCCTTCCCCTATCCTCTAGGAGCACAAGCTCCATACATATTTAATCGGTTTACCTCAGACTGGCCATTATCAGTACAACACTTTTTTATACTATTTTGGCTCTGGCACATTTTAAGCTACTATAGGTCCATACCTTCATATAATCATTTTATTGATATTATTACTCTGTAGGTCAAGAGTTCCCTCTAGAATAATTAGCCCCTCTTTTACAGAGCCCTAAAGGTGACCATTATTATCGCTACTTCTACCCCTTAGTATAGATCTCATTCTATTAGGCCCATAAGTAGCCCTAGAAAGTCCAGATGGAATTTACATAATACATGAAATGAGGTTTCCTCGCTATCTAGTCAACAGAGTCATTGACCCTCAGTGTAATCATCTCTTTTGATTCATTTTGATATAGGGTCCGGTGAAGATGTGTGTATGCACAAATTGAGACTGTTTGATATCCTGTGTTTCATTTATGACGGATGCTACTTTGTTGTCCTACTCAATAATAATTCCAATAGCTAGGTGTGGAGAATGCAGTCATTGCCCACACTGCTTTGGATCACACTACTTAATCTAAACTAAATACAAATATATCTTATACCACCCTCACTATTATTCCATCTGCTATGTCTCCTGTTTAATATCAACTCTCTAACCACCTGTACCAATACTTATTAGGCCCACCCCCCCTTTCCCCCCCAGCTTTGAGCGGCTCTTGTCCGCTGATTCCCCCCAAAATATTCATATGATATTACATTCTTTGTTATATTATGCTAAAAAAGAGGTTTCATTTATACATGCCTTATTTTAACATTGACACCTGGCTGCTTACCTTCATGATTGTTTTTCAATTTATACACTCAGCTTGAAACTTATTACTATGTTTTTAAAGTGAGGCATTGTTTCATTGTCTAATTACTATTTTGTCTTTACTTGGCAATCCTTTGTATCATTGTTATGCTGTTTTATCATAACCTCAATAAAAATCTTTATTTAAAAAAAAAAAAAAAAAAATTGCTAATACGTCAATCCCAGGCAAAGCAGAGAATCTCTTCTTTACTCAGTGGTGCCAGCAGCTATTTAGTATCTCATCAGGCCCGGACTGACCATAGGGCATAGCGGGCAAATGCCCGGTGGACCGCCTGTTATCTTAGCCCCGCCCACTAACCGCGCATGTTGAGTGCACCAAAACATTTTTTTAGTGTCGTGCTGGTGCGGCTGTTGGGCTGCAGATTACTTTAGTTCCAGGGTCGGATTAACATAGGGGCTATTGGAGCTGCTGCCCCTGTCCCCAAAAAGGCCCAAGAGAGTAGACAATGAGTAGTTATTTCTCCTGTTAAGTGTGGTCAGTCCACGGGTCATCATTACTTCTGGGATATTAACTCCTCCCCAACAGGAAGTGCAAGAGGATCACCCAGCAGAGCTGCTATATAGCTCCTCCCCTCTACGTCACACCCAGTCATTCTCTTGCACCCAACTAATAGATAGGATGTGTGAGAGGACTGTGGTGATTTTACTTAGTTTTTATGACTTCAATCAAAAGTTTGTTATTTTAAAACAGCACCGGAGTGTGTTGTTCATTCTCAGGGAGAATTTGAAGAAGAATCTACCTGAGTTTCTATATGATTTTAACCGGAGTAGTTAAGATCATGTTGCTGTTCTCGGCCATCTGAGGGGTGAGGTATACTTCAGATCAGGGGACAGCGGGCAGGTTCACCTGCAAAGAGGTATGTAGCAGCATATTATTTTCTGAGAATGGAATTGACTAGAAAATACTGCAAATACCTATATAAAGTAAGTTCAGCCTTAAATGCAGTAGTAGCAACTGGTATCAGGCTGTCATGTATGTATATTTTCACTTCAGTATTCTGGGGAATGGCACTTCACTGGAATGATACTGTATTAATAAGACCTTAGCCTATATTGCAGTGAGAACGGCTAGCAGTAGGTTTTCTGTGACAATTTATTTATTTGAGGTTAAACGTTTTGCTGGCATGTTAAATCGTTTAATTTTCTGAGGTACTGGGTGAAAAATTGTGTTGGGCACTAATTATCCACTTGGCGGGCATTTTATTTAGTTTATGACAGTTTACTGATCTCCCTCACTGTTGTGTGTGAGGGGGAGGGGCTTAATTTGGCGCTTTTACTACGCATCAGGAATTCAGTCACAAGTCTGTTTTTCTTCCCTGCATGATCCGGTTCGTCTCTACAGAGCTCAAGGGTCTTCAAAAGTTATTTTGAGGGAGGTAATCACTCACAGCAGACCTGTGAGATAGTGCTTGACTGTGATAAAAAACGTTATATTCTGTATATTTTTTCTGCTATCTAAGGGTTAGTTATCCATTGCTAATGGGGGCAATCCTTTGCTAAATTTGTATTTTTACCGGAAAGAATTTGATTATAGTTTATCAGTTTCATTGTTACTCAACTGTCATAACTTTCTGTGCTTCTTAAAGGCACAGTACGTTTTTTTCATACTATTGAAAATTAAATTGAAAAGTATTTCCAAGTTGCTGGTTTATTTGCTAGTGTGTTTAACATGTCTGACTCAGAGGAATATCTCTGTGCTATATGTGCTAAAGCCAAAGTGGAGCCCAATAGAAATTTATGTACTAATTGCATTGATGCTACTTTAAATAAAAGTCAATCTGTACAAATTGAACATCATTCACCAGACAACGAGAGGAAAGTTATGCCGACTAACTCCCCTCACGTGTCAGTACCTGCATCTCCCGCTCGGGAGGTGCGTGATATGGTAACGCCGAGTACTTCAGGGCGGCCATTACAAATCACATTGCAGGACATGGCTAATGTTATGACTGAAGTTTTGTCTAAATTACCAGAACTTAGAGGGAAGCGTGACCACTCTGGGGTGAGAACAGAGTGCGCTGATAATACTAGGGCCATGTCAGATACTGGGTCACAGTATGCGGAACATGAGGACGGAGAGCTTCAATCTGCAGGTGACGGTTCTGATCCCAATAGAGTGGACTCAGACATTTCTAATTTTAAGTTTAAGCTTGAAAACCTCCGCGTTCTGCTAGGGGAGATATTAGCAGCTCTGAATGATTGTAACACCGTTGCAATCCCAGAGAAATTATGTAGGCTGGATAGATACTATGCGGTACCGGCGAGTACTGACGTATTTCCTATACCTAAGAGGCTTACAGAGATAATTACTAAGGAGTGGGATAGGCCCGGTGTACCCTTTTCCCCCCCTCCTGTATTTAGAAAGATGTTCCCAATAGACGCCACCACACGGGACTTATGGCAGATGATCCCTAAGGTGGAGGGAGCGGTTTCTACTCTGGCTAAGCGTACCACTATCCCGGTGGAGGATAGCTGTGCCTTTTCAGATCCAATGGATAAAAAATTAGAGGGTTACCTTAAGAAAATGTTTGTTCAACAAGGTTTTATATTGCAACCCCTTGCATGTATTGCGTCTGTCACGGCCGCGGCCGCTTTTTGGTCCGAGTCCTTGGAAGAGACTCTTGACTCAGTTACTATCGAAGAAATTTCAAACAGGCTTAAAACACTTAAGCTAGCTAATTCATTTGTTTCAGATGCCGTAGTACATTTAACTAAACTTACGGCTAAGAATTCCGGTTTCGCCATTCAGGCACGCAGAGCACTGTGGCTAAAATCGTGGTCAGCTGACGTTACTTCTAAATCTAAGTTACTTAACATACCTTTCAAAGGGCAGACCTTATTCGGGCCCGGTTTGAAAGAAATTATCGCTGACATTACAGGAGGTAAAGGCCATGCCCTGCCTCAAGACAGAGCCAAACCTAGGGCTAGACAGTCTAATTTTCGTTCCTTTCGTAATTTCAAGGCAGGAGCAGCATCAACTTCCTCTGCACCAAAACAGGAAGGAGCTGTTGCTCGTTACAGACAAGGCTGGAGACCTAACCAGTCCTGGAACAAGGGCAAGCAGGCCAGAAAACCTGCTGCTGCCCCTAAGATAGCATGAATTGAGGGCCCCCGATCCGGGAACGGATCTAGTGGGAGGCAGACTTTCTCTCTTCGCCCAGGCTTGGGCAAGAGATGTCCAGGATCCCTGGGCGCTAGAGATCATATCTCAGGGATATCTTCTGGACTTCAAATCCTCTCCCCCAAAGGGGAGATTCCATCTGTCAAGGTTGTCAACAAACCAAATAAAGAAGGAGGCGTTTCTACGCTGCGTACAAGATCTGTTACTAATGGGAGTGATCCATCCGGTTCCGCGGTCGGAACACGGACAGGGATTTTACTCAAATCTGTTTGTGGTTCCCAAGAAAGAAGGAACCTTCAGACCAATCTTGGATTTAAAGATCCTAAACAAATTCCTAAGAGTTCCATCGTTCAAAATGGAAACTATTCGGACAATTCTACCCATGATCCAAAAGGGTCAGTACATGACCACAGTGGATTTAAAGGATGCTTACCTTCACATACCGATTCACAGAGATCATCACCAGTACTTAAGGTTTGCCTTCCTAGACAGGCATTACCAGTTTGTAGCTCTTCCATTCGGGTTGGCTACGGCTCCAAGAATCTTCACAAAGGTTCTGGGGGCTCTTCTGGCGGTGCTAAGACCGCGAGGAATTTCGGTAGCTCCTTACCTAGACGACATTCTGATACAAGCTTCAAGCTTTCAAACTGCCAAGTCTCATACAGAGTTAGTACTGGCATTTCTAAGGTCGCATGGGTGGAAGGTAAACGAAAAGAAGAGTTCTCTTTTTCCACTCACAAGAGTTCCCTTCTTGGGGACTCTTATAGACTCTGTAGAAATGAAGATCTACCTGACAGAAGACAGGTTAACAAAGCTTCAAAACGCTTGCCGTGTCCTTCATTCCATTCAACACCCGTCAGTGGCTCAATGCATGGAGGTGATCGGCTTAATGGTAGCAGCAATGGACATAGTACCTTTTGCACGCCTACACCTCAGACCGCTGCAATTGTGCATGCTAAGTCAGTGGAATGGGGATTACTCAGATTTGTCCCCTACTCTGAATCTGGATCAAGAGACCAGAAATTCTCTTCTATGGTGGCTTTCTCGACCACATCTGTCCAGGGGGATGCCATTCAGCAGGCCAGATTGGACGATTGTAACAACAGACGCCAGCCTGCTAGGTTGGGGCGCTGTCTGGAATTCCCTGAAGGCTCAGGGATCTTGGACTCAGGAGGAGAGTCTCCTGCCAATAAACATTCTGGAATTGAGAGCAGTTCTCAATGCCCTTCTGGCTTGGCCCCAGTTAACAACGCGGGGGTTCATCAGGTTTCAGTCGGACAACATCACGACTGTAGCTTACATCAACCATCAAGGAGGGACAAGAAGCTCCCTAGCGATGATGGAAGTATCAAAGATAATTCGCTGGGCAGAGTCTCACTCTTGCCACCTATCAGCAATCCACATTCCGGGAGTGGAGAACTGGGAGGCGGATTTCCTAAGTCATCAGACTTTTCATCCGGGGGAGTGGGAACTTCATCCGGAAGTCTTTGACCAAATACTTCGACGTTGGGGCAAACCAGAAATAGATCTCATGGCGTCTCGACAGAACGCCAAGCTTCCTTGTTACGGGTCCAGATCCAGGGATCCGGGAGCGGCCCTGGTGGATGCTTTGACAGCACCTTGGACCTTCGGAAAGGCTTATGTGTTCCCACCCTTCCCGATGCTTCCTCGATTGATTGCCAGGATCAAACAGGAGAAAGCATCAGTGATTCTAATAGTGCCTGCGTGGCCATGCAGGACCTGGTATGCAGATCTAGTGGACATGTCATCCTGTCCACCTTGGTCTCTGCCTCTGAGACAGGACCTTCTGGTTCAGGGTCCCTTCAAACATCAAAATCTAATTTCTCTGAAGCTGACTGCCTGGAAATTGAACGCTTGATTTTATCAAAACGTGGATTTTCTGAGTCAGTAATTGATACCTTAATACAGGCTAGGAAGCCTGTTACCAGAAAGATTTACCATAAAATATGGCGTAAATACCTATATTGGTGTGAATCCAAAGGTTACTCTTGGAGTAAGGTTAGGATTCCTAGGATATTGTCTTTTCTACAAGAAGGTTTAGAAAAGGGTTTATCCGCTAGTTCCTTAAAGGGACAGATCTCAGCTCTGTCCATTCTGTTACACAAACGTCTGTCAGAAGTTCCAGACGTTCAGGCTTTTTGTCAGGCTTTGGCCAGGATTAAGCCTGTGTTTAAAACTGTTGCTCCGCCATGGAGTTTAAACCTTGTTCTTAACGTTTTACAGGGCGTTCCGTTTGAACCCCTCCATTCCATTGATATAAAGTTGTTATCTTGGAAAGTTCTGTTCTTAATGGCTATTTCCTCGGCTCGTAGAGTCTCTGAGTTCTCAGCCTTACATTGTGATTCTCCTTATCTGATTTTTCACTCGGATAAGGTAGTTCGGCGTACTAAACCTGGGTTCTTACCTAAGGTAGTCACTAACAGGAATATCAATCAAGAGATTGTTGTTCCATCCTTGTGTCCAAATCCTTCTTCAAAGAAGGAACGTCTTCTGCACAATCTGGATGTAGTTCGTGCCCTAAAATTCTATTTACAGGCAACTAAAGACTCTCTACAAACGTCTTCCCTGTTTGTCGTTTATTCTGGTCAGAGGAGAGGTCAAAAAGCTTCTGCTACCTCTCTCTCTTTTTGGCTTCGTAGCATAATACGTTTAGCTTATGAGACTGCTGGACAGCAACCTCCTGAAAGAATTACAGCTCATTCCACTAGAGCTGTGGCTTCCACTTGGGCCTTTAAGAATGAGGCCTCTGTTGAACAGATTTGCAAGGCTGCAACTTGGTCTTCGCTTCATACTTTTTCCAAATTTTACAAATTTGACACACTTGCTTCTTCGGAGGCTATTTTTGGGAGAAAGGTTCTTCAGGCAGTGGTTCCTTCTGTATAAAGATCCTGCCTGTCCCTCCCGTCATCCGTGTACTTTTGCTTTGGTATTGGTATCCCAGAAGTAATGATGACCCGTGGACTGACCACACTTAACAGGAGAAAACATAATTTATGCTTACCTGATAAATTCCTTTCTCCTGTAGTGTGGTCAGTCCACGGCCCGCCCTGTTTTTTATGGCAGGTCTAAATTTTTAAATTATACTCCAGTCACCACTGCACCCTTTAGCTTCTCCTTTCTCGTTGGTTCTTGGTCGAATGACTGGGTGTGACGTAGAGGGGAGGAGCTATATAGCAGCTCTGCTGGGTGATCCTCTTGCACTTCCTGTTGGGGAGGAGTTAATATCCCAGAAGTAATGATGACCCGTGGACTGACCACACTACAGGAGAAAGGAATTTATCAGGTAAGCATAAATTATGTTTTTTCTTATTTTTTATGTGAGCCTTTCTAAGAGCGGGCAGACTCTTAGAATGACGACGGGGCCGACCAGTGAGAAGGAGCTGCATAGCAGCCTGAAGACAGAGAAGAAGTTGGTGATTGGAGATTGAGACAGTCACAGCCAGGAAAGCAGGAGTGGAGAACGTTAGGCTAGGCTTAGGCTATGTGTGTGACAGTATGTGTGATTAAATTTGTAGAAGGCAGTTTTAAAGGAAAAAAAAATTGAAGCAAGTTTTGGAGACAACTCAAGGCGCTAGGCAGGGGCTGGTGCTTATGGGGGTTACTGACTCTGCTGAGGGTCTCTCTTTTCATGCGGTATAACTACCATTAGCCCCAGGGCCCCCTTGTAACCACCATCCATATCCCTTCCAGTTTCCTCCATTGGCTTCTCTTAGCCTAAAGAATAAAAAATAGAAAATATTGACCCTAACATACAAGGCCATCAACAACGCTGCACCCTCATAAACCTTGCCCTTCTGTGAAAATAATGAATAATACATATAGCAATGATTTCTATTAAAGGGACAATGAACCCAAATTTTTTTCTTTTGTGATTCAGTTAGAGCATGACATTTTAAGCAACTTTCTAATTTACTCCTATTACCAAATTTTCTTCATTTTCTTGGTATCTTTATTTGAAATGCAAGAATGTAAGTTTAGATGCCGGACCATTTTTGGTGAACAACCTGGGTTGTCCTTGCTGATTGGTGGATAAATTCATCTACCAGTAAAAAAGTGCTGTCCAGAGTACTGAACCAAAAAAACTTAGATGCCTTATTTTTCAAATAAAGATAGCAAGAGAACGGAGAAAAATTGATAATAAGAGTAAATTAGAAAGTTGCTTAAAATTGCATGCTCTATCTGAATCACGAAAGAAAAAATTTGGGTTCAGTGTCCCTTTAAGTATAACCCACTGCTTAGTTCTTTTTACATTACAACAATTAAACATATCCCTTTAATGCCCCCTTTAAAGCCCCTTTAAAGGTGCATGAAACCCAGTTTGTTTCTTTCATGATTCAGATAGAACATATAATTTAAGAAACTTTCCAATTTACTTATGTTATCTAATTTGCTTTGTACTCTTTGTATCCTTTATTGAAAGAATACCTAGGAAGACTCAAGAGCAACAATGCACTACTGGGAGCTAGCTGCCGATTGGCAGCTGCACATAAATGCCTTTTATCATTGGCTCATCCAGTGTGTTCAGCTAGATCCCAGTAGTGCATTGTTGTTTCTTCAACAAAGGATACCAAGAGAATGAAGCAAATATGGTAATACAAGTAAATTGGAAAGTTGATTAAAAATGTATGCTCTGTCTTAATCATGAAATAAAAATTTTGGGTTTCATGTCCCTTTAACACAAGGCAATGAATTAGGTTAAGTTGCCATAAAACTAGATTTATAAATGCTCATGAGTTTGCTGAGGGCCCTTGTTTTGAAACTTATTAAGCTTTGCTTCACCTATCTCTTCCTGCCATTGACATCTATACTTCCACTAGGTGCCCAATATACATCTCAAAGATTAAATGTGAACTATTAATAATGAGGAAAAAAATTACAACCACAAGATAAGACACGCTTGCAAAATGGTTTATGTACAGTGTTTTGTAATTGTAAAATATCCTCATGTCTTTGTTTTGTATTTGTTTTGTAAATCGCCAGCTCCTGAGTATATAGATGAAAATAGTATTCTTACAAATATCTTTTATAGCCTGTAAGACACTTTTTGCAACGTGCCTCGCGGAAGCTGTGAATGACAAGTTGCACATATTGCTTTCCTATCATGACAGCAAGCTGCATTGCCCAGCAGCAGGATAAATAGTACAGGTGTTTCCAGCTGAAGCAAGGTTGTGCTAGCTCAGCAGATCTGTATTTTTTAATGTAAACCATCACAATTTCAATTTTCCTTACTCGTCAGTCCTTCCAGCCCCTTGATTGATTTGGTGGCCCCTTTCTGCACTCTATCTAGTTCCATTATGTCTTTAGTATGGAAAGATGCCAACAACTGTGCACCATATTCAATCATGATCTAACGAAGGAACTATACAGGACAGGCTGTCTGCTGTACTTTTTTCCATTCACGTTATAAAAAAAATTGCATTAAGTAATTGCATGCAAATGTATGTGTATTATGAAGAGAGCATACTCTATCCCCAAAATTAACAATCAGTGCCGTAAAAACATCTTAA
Source organism: Bombina bombina (assembly GCF_027579735.1). Taxonomy (NCBI): domain Eukaryota; kingdom Metazoa; phylum Chordata; class Amphibia; order Anura; family Bombinatoridae; genus Bombina; species Bombina bombina. The sequence goes on from NC_069499.1 coordinate 1,041,850,703, forward strand.
ATGTAGTTGATTTAGTATAATAACCTAAAATTTGGAAGCGCTAGAAAATCCTAAATGGACAAAATGAGATTTTATTCTTTCTAAAAGGACAACCATAGTTAAAAACTTTTCTACGGAAAAGTACTACATTTTTTACTCAAGGTATTACTGTCTAGGATTCTAAATAATTTTCTTTCTTAAGGTGGTGAGAGTCCACGATTCCTTACTCTTGGGAATTCATTACCTGGCCACCAGGAGGAGTCAGACACACCCTGCCTGCAGCAGTGCTTTAATATCCCTCCTATTTCCCTTACCCTCTTAGTATTTTCTTTGCCTAGTCTAGGAGCAGGCGAGCAATGTAAATCTTCTCTCTGAAGTTGTGGTCACAAGCCTGCCCCAGGTGTCGCTGGGACAGTTCCTTTAGCCTCCTCCTGTCAGGCCATGAAGAAGTACTTTCCCAGTATATCCACTACTGTTAGTTACAGTACTGGATGGACTTTGTAATGTTTCCTCCTTTATCAGGGTAAGGCAGTGGAGTGGGCGATGGTAAGTACCTGATTTCCCACACAGGCTATCAGCAGGTATAACAGTAAAGGTACATCACAGCCAGTATCTAAAGCACTATGTCATTTAGGAGTTAAATTGAACTCTAGTAGTCTTGTGAAGGGCAGAGGGTTTATTAAGTATGTTAATACCTTTATTTATTATGGCTTTCTGGGTTTATTGCATATATTTATCTTAGTGTTACCACTTTAAATGAGCATTGCCCCTTTACAGATGGCTAATGTCTTTCATACAGGTGGTGAGAGTCCAGGATCCATTACTCCTGGGAATTAGTCTTCCCTGCTACTAGGAGGAGGCAAATATTCCCAAACCCCAAGAGATCTATAAATCCCCTCCCACCTCAATGGCACTTAAGTCTTGTCTTTGCCTCCACTAGAGGAAGGTGAAGAATGAAGATGTGCATGTGATTCTTCAGTGTGAGCGGTCCTTAGAGTTCAGTGCCTTGTCAGAGGTATTTGTATGGAGTAGGGATTGTGTCTTAATTTTCACCTCGTGAAATTAGTCTAAAGCCTTCCACCCATAGAATAGTGGCTTGGTAAGTTTGTACTTTATTTGATACTCTATAAGCCTTTTTGGGTATTCAATTTATATATATTCTTATATATAGACCTGGGAAAGAACCTCTATTTAGGTTATTCTCCTTTAAATGTTAACTTTTTATATTTTTGTGTGCATCCAGGTTTTTTTTTCCATGCATCGGCCTTCAGGTATGTGTGCGTCAAGTTAGCGCATATTAGCCCCTTTTTTTTGTGCATATTGGGTTTTTTTCACGTGCGTCGGTTTCGGGTCTGCTTGCTTTGCGGTAGCACACGTATGCCCTCTGGTTTGCGTATATCAGGTTTTGGCATGGTTTTTTCCTTTATTTGCCCTTGGGTTTCAAACGCTATCCGTTTGTTAGCTAATTCGCTGATCTGTTGTTCGGATATGACATTTGTCCTGTCATTGTCTAGGAAATGGTCTAAGCCAGTTAATCCCTTAAATCCTTCTATATGGTTTAAGAAATGGTATCCCTTACCTGCTTCTAATTTTGATCCTTGGGAGACTGTCTCTAAGTTGGATGGGGCTATTTTTAAGTTTACTACTATTTCTCTGGAAGATAGTACCTCTTTTTAAACACCATTTAGATAGTTAATTAGAATTTTTTCACAGAAGGGCCTTTTTGCAAGCAGGTTACTTGTTTAGGCCAGCTATTTCTATTGCTGACATTGCTGCTGCTTCTTGTATTTGGTTAAATAGTCTCTCTGAGCAGTTTTCTGATGATTCTGTTAGTGAAGATTTTTTTTCAACCTTTTAGGATTACTTAAATGTTATGCTGTATTCGACATCGTTAAGATTAATGTCCAATGTATGGCATTGGCATTTCCTTCTAGAAAAGATTTATTATTAAAATCTTTGTCTGCTGATATGATTTCTAAATCTCGACTTTTATCTTTCTTTTCAAGGAAAGAATTTGTTTGCCTCTGATTTGGATTCTAGTATTTCTACTGTTACTAGAGGTAAAGGAGCTTTTCTTCCTGAGGAGTAAAGTCTAAGGCTTCTAATCGCTTTCATCTCTTTTTTTCTCAATAAAGAGGAAAAATCTTATTCCTCCTCTTTTAAGCAAGGTCCCTCTGGTCCTGCCTGGAAGCCCAGTTCCAATTGGAATTAGGTGTAGATTTTTTGGATTGCTTAGGCCTATTCCAAGTCTGCATAAAGGTACAGCCCCCGATCCAGAGGCTCTGGAAGGGGGCAGACTGTGCCTTTTTCAGGAGTGCCATTTACAGTCCATTTCAGATCCCTGTGTTCTGAATATAGTGTCTCAGGGTTATCAGATAGGTTTACCAGGGGTAGGGTTATTCTGTTCAATGTCCGAAAAAATCATTTGAAGCCTCAAGCCTTTTTTCAATCTGTTTCTGATCTCGAAACTATGGGAGTGATTGTTCCTGTTCCATTGTTGGAACAAGGGATGGGATATATTCAAATCACTTAATTGTTCCCATATTCCCATAGGAACACTTTCAGTTTCTGATGTTTGCATTTCTGGACAGACATTTTTCAGTTTGTTGCTCTTTCATTTGGTGTGGTTACAGCTCCAAGAATCTTTACAAAGGTTCTGGATGCCCTTCTGTCAGTAATCGGATCCCAGGGTATCGTTGTGTTTCCTTACCTAGACAATATGTTGATTCACGCTCCATCTTTACATTTAGCAGAATCTCGCCAACAGACTGTTGCTGTTTCTTCAACTGCATGGTTGGAGAATCAATTTTCCAAAGAGTTATTTGGTTCCTCAGACAAAGGTTACTTTTCTGGGGTTACAAACAGATTCAGTTGCCATGAGAATATCTTTAACAGAACAAAGAAGGTTGAAGCTGGTGTCCACTTGTATAAACCTGCAGTCTTTCTTTTCCTTCAATCACTATTTTCATGGAGTTGTTAGGGCTCATGATTGCTGCATCAGATGCTATTCTATTTGCTCGATTTCACATAAGGCCTCTTAAGCTTTGTATGCTTCATCAGTGGTGCACGGATCATACTCAGCTATCTCAAGAGATCTTTTTAGATTTCAGAACAGGTCAATGTCCGTCTTAGTGGCTAGATCACCACCTTCTTTTACTCTTCCTACTTGGAATGTGATCACTACAGATTCAAGTTTTTCAGGTTGGGGAGCTGTCTGCTGGGGGTCTCTGAAGGCACAAGGGTGTGGGCTCCTTAGGAGGAGAGGTTGCCAATACATTTTCAGGGCTTTTCAGAGTTGGCCTCAGTTAAAGTCTTGTCTCCGATTTCAATCGGACAATATCAGAGCAGTAGCTTATATCAATCATCAAGGGGGAACTCACAGTTCTCTAGCCATGAGGGAATTCTCTCAAGGGCAGAAGTCAATATTTGTCTGATTTCTGCCTTATATTCCTTGAGTGCACAACTGGGAAGCAGATTTTCACAGTCGGGTTTTTTCTTGGTATTCTTTTAGAATTTTGAAGTTTCTACAGGATGGTCTGGATAAGAGCCTATCTGCCAGTTCTTTGAAGGGGCAGATTTCTGCTCTTTCAGTTTTGTTTCATAGGAAGATTTCTAATCTTTTTGACATTTGTTAAGGTTTTGATTTGTATCAAGCCTGTTATTAAGTCGATTTCTCGACATTGTAATCTTACTTTGGTGTTGAAGGTTTTTCAGGCTCCTGAATTTCAGCCTATGCATAAAGTGGATATTACGCTTCTTTTTTGGAAGGTTTTGTTTATTTTGGCTATCTCTTCTGCTATACTTCTAGTTTGTTTGTTCATTTATCAGGTTCTAAAAGAGGGCAGAAAGCTACTGCTATTTCATTGTCTTCTTGGTTGAAACCATTTGATCCACCAAGCTTACATGGAGATGGAACAACCTCCACCTAAATGGATTGCTGCTCATTCTACCAGGTCAATTGTCACTTGGGCTTTTAGGAATGAGGCATCAGTTGAACATATTTGCAAGACAGCTTCTTGGTTTTCTTTGCATACTTATATTAAATTCTACCATTTTGAGTTTTTTGCTTCTTCTGAGGCAGCCTTTGATAGAAAAGACCTGCAGGCAGTGGTCTGAGCTTAATGTTTTTTTGCCTGTGGGTCATTTTTTTTAAGCGCATATATAAATAAAAAAAAAAAAAAGATTTCTTGAGACATGAGCTTCTAATTTTTGTTCAGTTTGGGTTGTGGATTTTAGTGAAAAAATGTTTTTTATCCTGCGCTTATATTTCATTACTCATGTACTTTACACCTTGCGTATTTGTTCCCAGAAGTAATGGATTGTGGACTCTCACCGCCTGTATGAAAGAAAACATAATTTATGCTTACCTGATAAATTAATTTATTTTATGGTGGTGAGAGTCCACTTGACCCCACCCAGAGTATTTTTTTTGTGCTGGTTTATTTTTTGTTTTCATATCTTTTTTTTTTTTTTTTTCTGCTCCTATTATTTTGCTCTACTTTGTCCTACCTCTTTTGCTTGTCTTTACGGTAGACTGAGGTTCCAGTGAGGTGGGAGGGGTTTTATAGAGATCTTTACCTCTTCACTCGACAGACGGCCATTATTCTCTACAGGCTTATATAGCTCTGCTGAATGGTACAAAGAAGGGTGTAAGATACCTATACCAGAGCAACAGAGTTATAAGGTTTATAACGTTTAACCTTTTAATTTTGTCTTTTATATAACATAGTTTTGTTCAAGGCAATTTCATTTTATTCTATTTTCATTCTGTAACTTTATTATAAAGGTTTCTTAACCAAGGCAATTTCATTTTTTTATTGCATAGGGGCCCATTTATCAAGCTCCAAATGGAGCTTGAGGGCCTGCGTTTCTGGCGAGCCTGCAGGCTCGCCAGAAACAGCAGTTATGAAGCAGCGTCTAAAGGCTGCTGCTCCATAACCTGTCCGCCTGTTCCGAGTAGGCGGACAGACATCGCCAAAATTCAACTTGATAGAGTACGATCGGGTTGATTGACACCTCCCTGCTGGTGGCCGATTGGCCGCGAATCTGCAGGGGGCAGAATTGCACCAGCAGCTCACAAGAGCTGCTGGTGCAATGCTGAATACTGAGAGCGTATGGCTCTCCGCCTTCAGCGAGGTCTGGCGGACCTGATCGGCACTTTCATGCTGTACATGTATTGTCTGTACTATATGCTGCTTACTATTATTTACACTATGGAGCAGACTGGAACTGTCCCCACTAGATTAGATCCCTTATAGGGCAGGTGCACAGATTTGGTTATACCATAAAACATAAGTATGTTTACAAAGTGATTACTGTCTATTCTCCATCTCAACTTTGCAGTACTTGTTTAAATTCTGTTTTGCAGTCTCAAATGTCTACAACTACTACTGTTTTCCTTTTTTTGTCAACCGCCAGTGTATACCACTCTGGGAGGCGTTACTGATTTTTTTTCTCCAGATTTTAATAAAATTGCTTAAAGCCCGCTATTTATGAGGTTATGTTTTACTGTCCTCAAGCAAGCTTAAACTTAAATATATTTCTTCTAGTTCCTCTACCAGAGGGTTCTACCTTGCATTTTAAGCTAGAGCATTTATGTTCTTTGCTTAAGGAAGTTTTGAAGAGTTAGGGTTTCAGGACCTTAACCCTGCAGAAGATAAGACTTTAAAGCAATTTGGATATTATCTTCAAACTCAAATCACTTGTGTTGCTGGTGAAGCATTTCTTTTGTAGGGGTACACCATTAGAGGATATTCATTGGCGCATTTGCTGCTTATGTTTGCACATTCTATTTTAATGATGCGATCATTACCTGCTGGCTTGTTGGTCTTAGGAGTATGATTCTCACTTAGGGTGTAAGGGTCAGATCCCGGATGACCCAGTTTGTCAGGTTGGAGGGCGTTCTGGGGCTCTCAGGGGTTTAAGGGAGTCTGGTCACCTCAGGGGACGAGGCTACCAATAAATGTCTTGGAGCTCTGTGTGATTTCAAAGGCCCTTCAGATTTGGCCAGTTCCTTTCAGTCAGACCACATCACACCTGTTACCTATATCAATCATCAAGGTGGTACTCGCATTACTCTGGCGATGAAAGGGGAGAATTTCATCAGTGTTTCATCTTCGCAATCCACATTTATCCATGGTTTATTTGAGTAGTCAGGATTTAAACATGGGGGAATGGTTCCACAATCAGGAGACTTTGTTCAGTTGTAAAACACTGGGGTCTCTAGGAAATAGACCTGGTGGCATCTCATCTGTCCCACAAACTTACCAAGTATGACTTGAGGTTGAGAGATCCCCAGGTGGAATTGATAAACACTATAGCAGTCCCTTGGTCTTATCAGCTGTTTATCTTTTCTTACTTCTACCGAGGGGATTGTTCGATCAAGATAGAAAAGAATATTGGCGATCTTGATAGTTCCTGCTTGAACATGCAGAATGTTGTATGCGTCTTTCCCAATGTCCAAACCTACTGCCTCGGGGTCCTTTCTTTTTATCAAAATCTTCAGTCTCTTATTTTGACTGTTTGGAGAGTGAATGCTTAGTTCTTGCTTACAGGGTGTTTTCTGATTCTGTAATAAGATCTTCATTCAGGTTTGCTAACCTGTGACAAGAAAGTGTTACCACAAGGTTTGGAAGATGTATCTTTCTTGTTGTTAAGATACAGGTTAGGCACTTTAAAGGGTCACATCACTGTACTTTCTGCTTTATTGCACAGAAAACATGCATGTCTTCCAGATATTCAGGCATTTATTCAGACTTTGGTTAGAATCAGACCTTTTGTCAAGCCTATGTCTCCTCTATGGGGGCTTGAATTGGGTTTGAAGAGTTTTTGCAATCTCTTCCTTTGAACCAATGCATTCATTGGATATTAAGTTATCTTGGAAGGTATCATTTTTATTAGCCATTTTTTGGGCTAGGAGTTTGTTTGCATTATCAGTGCTCTCTTGCAATCCTCCGTATCTGGTGTTTCATCAGGACAAAGCAGTTTTACGTACCTTGTCTGGTTTTCTTCTTACGGTGGTTTCTTCAGAGAATATTAACCAGCTATTGTGTTTCCCTCTTATCCCGTAATCCAAAATTTCATAAGGAGAGATTGTTACATAATCTATATGTGGTCAGGTCACTGGAATTTTATATGCAGGCTACTAAGGACATTTGTCAGTCTTCAAATGTTTAAGCTTGTTTGTTTTACTTTTCCGGTAAACTTAAGTGTCAAAGAGCTACATCTGTTACCTTAGCTTCATTGCAAATAAAAAAAATAATTAAAAAAGCTTGATTCATGGCAGGACATCCACCGCCTTTATGTATACAGCCTTTCAACTCGTTCTCTCTCTATATCTCCTGGGCCTTTGAAAATAAGGCTTCCGTAGGACAAATTTGGAAAGACTATAACTTGGTCCTCTTTACTTACTCTCACTACCTTTATGTTATTTGAAGTGTGTGACTTGGCGGAGGTGATTTGGGAAGGAAGGGTCTTGAGGCTGTGGTTCCTGGTAAATAGGTGCCTGCATTTCCTTATCTTTTGTCCCACCTATTTTACGTGGACTCCACAGCTTGGGTATTAGTTCCCAACATTAAGGAATTGTGGATTCTTACCATCTTAAGAAAAAAAAAACATAATTTATTTTTAAATGATAAATTCCTTTTTTCTTGGTGGTGAGAGTTCATGAACTTGCCCATTTTTGTCGTTTCCTAGTTGGTGGTATTTCTAGTTTGCACTTCTTTACCCTACGATCTTTCTTATTTCTTCCTCCTATTTTTTTCTATACGAAATACTGGTAGGGTCAGGGAAATAGGAGGGATATTAAAGCTCTGATGTAGGGTGTCTCTGCCTCCTCCTGGTGGCCATTTGATGAATTCCCAACAGTAAGGAATGGACTTTCACCACCAAGAAAGAAAGGAATTTTTCAGGTAAGAATAAATTATGTTTTCTTTCTTAAGGTGGTATGAGTCCATGATTCCTTACTGTACTTATGTTTCTTTCTTAAGACACGGTAAGTGCACAGATCAGCAATTACTGTTGGGAATATAACTCCTGGCCAGCAGGAGGAGGCAAAGAGCACCACAGCAAAGCTGTTAAGTATTACTTCCCTTTCCACAACCCCCAGTCATTCTCTTTGCCTTCAGTGTAAAGAGGAGGTGAAGTTTAGGTGTCTGTATAAGATTCTTCTATCAAGATTTATTTTATTTTAAAGCCAGAGCATCCTTGCTCTTATCTTCCCTGTCAAACTGGGTTTATTTGTACTCCACGTTAGTCTCTTCAGTAGGGCTGTGGTAGCTTTTAAGCAGTCAAGAACTTGTGGGGTGAGCCTCACTGCGTTTTCCTGACTTGCTGCACTCAAACAGAATGCCAGAGTAGGCTTACTATGTTCCTTCTTCTATCCATAGGTCTCTGTGAGGAGTGGCTTCCATTCATACCAGGTGAGATGTCCTCCTGTCGAACAGTCAGAGGTGCAGGTAAGTGCCATTTTAGTTTTTGAAGGAGACGGTTAATTCAGAAACGCTGGCACTTTATTAACATTCTGCATTATTATTGGGGCGAAGTTATCCTGAGTTCAGGATACATTTGACAGGATACAGGGCATTGCAATGGTGGGTCAGAGAGAGTGTAAGATTTAATATTGTGTTAAATTCTTATTTTTATTGGTGGCTCAGTGTTTTAGACTGCTGGCATGGGCAGTCGTTTTACTTTAAAGGTTTCAGTAGATATTGCCTTATGAAAAAGCCAATGCAATTGCAGTCCGTATAACGGAACCGGCCATGACGTCTCGAGGGGCGCAGGGTGCGCTGTGATTTTGCACCGTTCCCTGCTAATGGCTTATGGAGGCTTACACACGCAGCAGCTAAGCGTGTTTCTCCTTCGTTCTGTGCCAGACAAGGATCAGGTAGGCACCTTAGCTTAGCGCTGAGGTGTAGAGGGGCCAGACCGTTTATTTTTCATTGCCTTTTTAATAAAAGTTTTCTGTGGGTTTTTTTAAAAAAAAAAAGAGTTGCCCTTAAGAAAGAGAGGCATTCTTGCTTAACTATGGTTTTAGTAACCAATGTCCTGTTTGTTATCTAACGTTACCAGTTAAAGAGACAGTACATAGTTTAATTTTTTTTTAGGTTCTTATTGTTGCACCCCTGTATGCCTCAGCTCACCTGTGTCGGGGTGAATTTACCCGCAGGTATTCACCATTGCACACAAGCGCAATTTTGCGCTCACGTGCAATCCCGCCCCCTGCCCGCGCACAGCCAATCACGCGCGGGCAGGAGCTGTCAATCTCCTTGGTCGGATTCGACTGCGGAGGTTGAATTTCGACACCTTAGAGGTGGCGAAGAGGTTAGGGAAGCGGCGGTCTAGTGACCGCTGCTTGATAAATTACGGTGAGCAAGTTCTTGTGAGAACTTGCAGCCGTAGGGCTTTGGTAAATCGAGCCCTTAGAGTCTATGCCTGATATTTAGTGCACAATTTGTTTGAATGGCCAAGTTGAACCTCCTTTGCCCTTTTGTAGTTCTTGCATTGAATGAACTCTGATGTATAAAGACAGACTATTTGTTTCTGAGCCACCATTCTCTCAGGTGGATACTGTTCATGCAATGCCACAGTCTCCTCAAGTGCTCCAAGTCACATTATCGCCTCAGTCAGTGCCCTACAGTTCCTCACAAACTCTTGATGGAGTGTTTTTGAAGGCAGAAATTGCTGCCCAGGTGTCCTCAGCGGTATCTGAGGCGCTAGCTGCCATTCCCTTACTACAGGGGAAACGTAAGAGGAAAAGTAGAGAATCAGAAAGTAAGGTATCAGATCCGGTTCAGGCTAACCAAATGGCTTTTTCCCATAAGTCGGGAGAGGAGGATACTTCAGTAGCCTCTAAAGGGTGAAATCTCAGATTCAGATAATATAATTCCTTCTTCTGATGCTGACGTGGTTTCTTTCAGATTCAAGCTTGAGCACTTCGTGTTTTGTTAAAGGAGGTTTTAGCTACCTTGGACGACATTGAATTTCTTTCACCTGGGGAGGTGTTTCCAGTACCAGACTGTGCCACGGAGATTATTACCCGGGAATGGGAGAGACCAGGAATTCCTTTTTCCACCTCCCCTGTCTTTAGGAAGATGTTCCCGGTGGCCGACTCCATAAAGGAGTCATGGCAGACTGTTCCAAAGGTGGGGGGGGCGGCGATTTCCTCTTTGGCCAAGAGAACTACTATTCTTATTGAGGATAGTTGCTCTTTCAAGGAGGATCCTATGGATAAAAAGCTGGAGGCCTTTTTAAAGAAAATGTATACTCATCATGGGTTACAATGGCAACCAGCGGTGTGCATTGCTACAGTAACCAGTGCAGCAGCCTATTGGTTTGACGCCTTGTCTTAATCCCTTCAAGCTGAAACTCCTTTGGAGAGGATTCAGGATAGGATAAAGGCTCTAAAGTTAGCCAATTCCTTTATCACTGACACTTCTTTGCAGGTCATTAAGTTGGTGGCCAAAATATCTGGCTTTGCAATCTTAGCGCGTAGAGCACTATGGCTTAAATCTTAGTCTTCTTATGTTTCTTCTAAATCTAAGCTTTTGGCAATCCCCTACAAGGATAAGACCTTGTTCAGGCCGGCATTGGCAGAAATTATTTCAGATATCACGGGTGGTAAAGGATCATTTCTGCCTCAAGACAAGAAGAACAAAATGAAGGGACTTCAGACTAATTTTCATTCCTTTCGTAACTTCAGAGGTAAGTCTTCCCCTGCCTCTACCAAACAGGAACAATCCAAGCCCTCTTGGAAGCCTGGTCAGTCCTGGAACAAGGGAAAGCAATCCAAGAAACTTGCAGCTGAATCCAAGTCAGCATGAAGGGGTTGCCCCCGATCCAGAATCGGATCAAGTGGGGGGCAGACTCTCTCAGTTTGTGCAGGCTTGGGAACGAGATGTCCCAGACCTGTGGGCAGTGGACATAGTTTCCCAGGGGTACAAGTTAGAGTTCAAAACTTTTCCTCCAAGGGGCAGGTTCCACCTCTCAAGGCGTTCTTGAAATGTGTACAGAACCTTTCCCTCTTGGGAGTCAGGAACAGGGTCTTGGGTTTCACTCAAACCTGTTTGTGGTTCCCAAAAAGGAGGGCACTTTCAGGCCCATTCTAGATCTAAAGTTACTAAACAGATTCCTCAGAGTGCCGTCCTTTAAGATGGAGACTATCCACTCCATTCTACCTCTGATTCAAGAGGGTCAATTCATGACGACCATAGACCTGAAGGATGTGTACCTGCACATTCCCATTCACAGGGTCCATCGCAAATATCTGAGATTTGCCTATCTAGACAAACACTTTCAATTTGTAGCGCTTTCATTTGGCATCACCACAGCTCCCAGAATTTTCTCAAAGGTTCTGGGAGCTCTATTGGCAGTAATTTGGTCCCGGGGAATTGCAGTGGCCGACATTCTGGTTCAGGCGCCATCTTTGCAACTAACAGAATCCCATACAAGGATCTTGTTGGCGTTTCTTCATTCCCTCGGTTGGAAAGTCAATTTGGAGAAAAGTTCTCTTTTTCCGACTACAAGCGTGATATTCTTAGGAACCATTATAGATTCTCTGTCACTGAAAATATTTCTGACGGAGGTCAGAAGAGCCAAGATTCTGTCCGGTTGCCTGTCCCTACAGTCGGCGGCACAACCATCAGTGGCCCAATGCATGGATGTAATCGGGTTGATGGTGGCTTCCATGGACATAGTTCCGTTTGCTCTGTTCCATTTGAGACCTCTACAGCTATTGCTAGTGTAACAGGGATTATACAGATCTATTTCAAAGAATAGTTCTGGATTAATCAACAAGGGACTCCCTACTGTGGTGGCTGTCGCAAGAACATCTGTCCCAGGGGACATATTTTCAGAGACCCTCTTGGGTGATTGTGACCATGGATGCCAGCCTGTTGGGTTGGGGAGCAGTCTGGGACTCGTTGAAGGCGCAAGGACTTTGGTCTCAGGAGGAATCTGCTCTCCCCATAAACATTCTGGAGTTGAGAGAGAATTTCAATGCCTTGATGGCTTGGCCTCAGCTGGCCTTAGCTCAGTCTATCAGGTTCCAGGCGGACAACATAACCTCAGTGGCCTACATGAACTACCAAGGGGGAACTCGGAGTTCCTTATCCATGAAAGAGGTGGCTCAGATCATCCAGTGGGCGGAGGCTCACAATTGTCTATCTGCCATCCACATTCCAGGATTGGACAATTGGGATGCAGATTTTCTGAGCAGACAGACTTTCCATGCTGGGGAGTGGGAACTCCATCTGGAAGTGTTCTCCAGGTTACCAACCAAATGGGTGTTACCAGATTTGAATCTGATGGTATCTCGTTAGAACACCAAGCTCCCAAAGTGCGGTTTGAGTTTAAGAGATCCTCAAGCCTTTCTGATAGATGCTCTGGCAGTTCCTTGGAACTTTAGGTTGGCTTATCTCTTTCTGCCATTTGCTCTCCTTCCGAGAGTCATCGCTCGGATCAAGAGAGCATCAGTTATTCTAATAGCTCCTGCGTGGCCTAGCAGGATCTGGTATGCAGATCTAGTAGAGATGTCGTCTCTACCTCCATGGAGACTACCGCTCAGGAAGGACCTTCTGCTTCAGAGGCCCTTCTTTCTTCCAAATCTCGTTTCTCTGAAGCTGACTGCTTGGAAATTGAATGCTCGATTTTAGCCAAGCGTGTATTTTCTGAATCGGTCATTGAGACCATGATTCAGGCTCATAAGCCTGTCACTAGGAAGATTTACCATAAGATATGGCGTAAATATCTTTATTGGTGTGAGTCTAAAGGATATTCTTAGAGTAAGGTCAGGATCCCAAGGATCTTATCTTTTCTCTAGGAGGGCCTGGAGTAGGGGTTATCTGTCAGTACCCTCAAAGGGTCAGATTTCTGCTCTATCCATTTCGTGCCAGATGTTCAATCCTTTTGTCAGGCCCTGGTCAGAATCAGGCCTGTGTTTAAGTCGGTTGCTCCATCTTGGAGCCTTAATCTTGTTCTTAAAATTTTACAGCAGGCTCATTTTGAGCTTATGCATTCCATAGATATTAAGTTATTATCTTGGAAGGTTTTGTTTCATACCGCTATTTCTTCCTGCTTGGAGGGTTTCTGAACTCTCAGCTTTGCAGTGTGATTCTCCTTATCTCATATTTTATGCAGATAAGGCAGTTCTCCGTACCAAGTTTGGTTTTCTTCCTAAGGATGTTTCAGAAAGAAATATTAATCAGGAAATTGTTGTTCCTTCTCTCTGTCCTAATCCTCCTTCTCAAGAATGTTTGTTGCACAACTTAGACGTTGTGCAGGCTCTTAAATTCTATCTGCAGGCTACGAAGGACTTTCGTCAGTCTTCTGCATTGCTTGTTTGTTTTTCTGGAAAAGGTAAGGGTCAGAAAGCTACTTCTACTTCTCTTTCTCTCTGGTTGAGAAGTATTATTTGTTTGGCATATGAGACTGCTGGACAGCAGCCTCCTGAGAGAATTACAGCTCATTCCACTAGGGCTGTTTCTTTTTCTTGGGCCTTCAAGAATGAGGCCTCTGTAGAACAGATTTGTAAGGCTGCGACTTGGTCTTCTTTGCACACTTTTTCTAAATTCTATAAATGTGATACTTTTGCCTCGGCTGAGGCTTCTTTTTGGAGAAAGGTTCTGCAAGCAGTGGTGCCTTCTGTTTAGGTTATCTGTCTTATCTTCTGTGTCCTCTAGCTTGTGTATTGATTCCCAACAGTAATTGCTGATCCGTGGACTCAACGTGTCTTAAGAATGAAAACAAAATTTATGCTTACCTGATTAATGTATTTATTTCTTGGCATGGTGAGTCCACGGCCCTCCCTGTTTTCAGACAGGTTTTTTTATATAAACCTCAGGCACCTCTACACCTTTGTGCTATTTCCTTTCTCTCCTTTTCCTTCGGTCAAATGACTGGGGGTTGTGGGAAGGGAAGTGATACTTAACAGCGTTGCCGTGGTGCTCTTTGCCTCCTCCTGCTGGCCAGGAGTGATATTCCCAACAGTAATTGCTGATCCGTCGACACAATTGTTTCTTAGACTTGTTTTTAAGTTGATTTATTGACCCATGTCCCTTTAATCTGTCAGAATACTCTGGTATGCTTCTCCTCTGCTTTCTGTGTAACCCTGGCTGCTGACCCATGTCCCTTTAATCTGTCTTTTAGAATACTCTGGTATGCTTCTCCTCTGCTTTCTTTGTCACCCTGGCTGCTGACCCACGTCCCTTTAATCTGTCTGTTAAAATACTCTGGTATGCATTTATTCTTTTGTCTGTATTTTGGCTATTTGTAATCATTTTAACAGATACTCTGTACAATTTCAGTGCATCCTGTCATTTGTATCCCCCCTCTAATTTGCAAGTGTGTGTAGCTAGCTAGACTGCTTGTAACCAGCTGCTTGGAATCAGATCATTACCATTTAGAGCTTACTGCTATATACAGCAGACCACATGCTCCCTGAGCCCTGGTTCTGTGGCCCTGTGCTTTAAGTGGCTCTGTGTTACAAGTGGCAGAGTTATTACCTGGAGTTAGAAACTGGAGGGAAAACTGCAGTCCCACTAACATGTAAGACTTGAAAGACAGAATCAGCATAGAGGTTGAAAAAGTATGCATTTCTTTAGCACTTCATTCTCCCCTTGTGAGTTTATGATTAGAACACCATTAGTAGGATGAAGTTGGTGATTTGAATTAAAATTTAACCTTTATTAGTTTCGTTAAAAAACAGAACACACAACATAAAATGTTTAAAAAACACAAAAAGTTGGGGCCAATAGAAAGAGTATATCAAATAGCTCTATACAGTTAACCGTATTATTCAATTTTAAGAAGTGTGAGAATCTGGTCACTTAGCTGTATAAATAATAGGGAGATAGAATGTATTGAAATCTCCTAAGAGAAGACAGATGGATATAATATGTATTGATTTATTCTGAGTATCAATATAACTCTGCAATAGGTTAGGTACTTTTGAGTTTATCAAATTGGTTATCTTGAGTCTATTATATTTTCTTAATTAGAGTAATACTTTATTTTGTGGTTAAAAAATTATGCTCTGATGCATGAGCAATTATTTAAGAAAATAAATGTAGGTGAAGTACCCAAATTTTATACTTTTAGTTGCTTAATGTCTTTTGTCATAGGCTCATGTGCTTGGATTACCTTGTATCTGTAATCTGTGCTTTAGTTTAAATTATTGTCTGGTACTACAAGATAGTTGACATATACTAATTCACAGTCAGTTAGCTTTATTAGCAGTCTGATGTCTTTTGTCATTGGCTCATGTGCTTAGATTGCCTTGTACCTGCAATCTATACATTGATTTGAATTATTGTCTGGTAATACAAGATAGTTGACACATGCTGATTCTCATTCTGTTAGTTAACTTTATTGGCAGTCTGTCCCTCTCAGAGGGTGATGTAACTTATTGTATGTATGGTGTGTGTTAGGTTTATTGTACTCAGTTAAGATTTTAACACCTTATATAGGGGAGTGCTGACCAAATTGCTTTGAAAAAGCCGCTATTAGGTCGGCAAAACATGTCAGGGTGTTGAACAAAACATGATAATGGGTGTTGAACCTCTTTCAACACCCATTATCTTTTAAACTTAGCATTTAGTTTGGGCCGCTAAAAACTAGCAATATTGCTGTCTAATTTACTATATAATAGAACGAGTCATTCCTACTCTGCGATACAGACATAACTTGCTACAACAACGCTTTATCTAACTCTACTTAGTGTGAATCTGTGTTATGCTTGAGAATTCATTTTTAGAATTTAATTTAATGGAGATGTGAATTTGAATGATTGAAGTGTGTGTGTGTAGTGTAAAAAGCCTTCACTTTAACTCTAAAGCGATTCATAAACCAGCTATACTATCTATCTAAGTATATACACATTATGTGAGAGTGCTTTCTAGCGAATCTATAGCTTTAATATAATTTAATATCATCACAGCACTTCAGGTTGAATCTATATATCCAGATGATAATTTAATACAGTTATTCACTGACACCAGCCGCTACCTGAGTAGTATAGAAATCATTCGGCATTGTATGCATTGGTAACCATAGACATCAAATATTAAGGGTAACACCCTCAGGGAATATTCAGGCTGTAATTAGAATCATCTCTGTAAAAAGGTTCACATAGAACCTTGAATATCGATACATCTTATTCATGTAACTGTATTAGTTACAATATATTATGAATTTGAAGCAATTTGGTCAGCACTCCCCTATATAAGGTGTTAAAATCTTAACTGAGTACAATAAACCTAACACACACCATACATACAATAAGTTACATCACCCTCTGAGAGGGACAGACTGCCAATAAAGTTAACTAACAGAATGAGAATCAGCATGTGTCAACTATCTTGTATTACCAGACAATAATTCAAATCAATGTATAGATTGCAGGTACAAGGCAATCTAAGCACATGAGCCAATGACAAAAGACATCAGACTGCTAATAAAGCTAACTAACAGACTGTGAATTAGTATATGTCAACTATCTTGTAGTACCAGACAATAATTTAAACTAAAGAACAGATTACAGATACAAGGTAATCCAAGCACATGAGCCTATGACAAAAGACATTAAGCAACTAAAAGTATAACATTTGGGTACTTCACCTACATTTATTTTCTTAAATAATTGCTCATGCATCAGAGCATAATTTTTTAACCACAAAATAAAGTGTTACTCTAATTAAGAAAATATAATAGACTCAAGATAACCAATTTGATAAACTCAAAAGTACCTAACCTATTGCCGAGTTATATTGATACTCAGAATAAATCAATACATATTATATCCATCTGTCTTCTCTTAGGAGATTTCAATACATTCTATCTCCCTATTATTTATACAGCTAAGTGACCAGATTATCACACTTCTTAAAATTGAATAATACGGTTAACTGTATAGAGCTATTTGATATACTCTTTCTATTGGCCCCAACTTTTTGTGTTTTTTAAACATTTTATGTTGTGTGTTCTGTTTTTTAACGAAACTAATAAAGGTTAAATTTTAATTCAAATCACCAACTTCATCCTACTAATGGTGTTCTAATCATAAACTCACAAGGGGAGAATGAAGTGCTAAAGAAATGCATACTTTTTCAACCTCTATGTTGATTCTGTCTTTCTAGTTAATTCATGCATAAGCACTCAAGCTAAGGAAATAAATCCATTTTGATAATAGCATCTCCCCCACATTAGTGTAGTGCTGTTGCACTCTTTTGTCTTCAACATGTAAAACTTACTAACTATACACCTGCACAATTATCTCCATGTCTGTTCTGCTCTTTCTGTCTGCCCTTCTCCCAAAACACCCACACTATCCATATATCACCCTCCCTTCTCATCCTTTATGGTGTCCTCTCATGAACTACTCTGTCTCCTTAGAAACACTTCCCCATCTAACTCTCCTGTGTCTAATCACAACCACTCCTACAAGTCTCACTCTCACCTCCTGTCACACTCCTACTACTACTGCTTGCTGCTGGTGATGTCTCCCCTAACCCTGGCCATGCAGTGATCACCAAGTTTCCACACTCTCGCTCAGTCTCCCACTGCAAAAACTCTAGGACACGCAATACTAACAATCTCATCTCCATTATCCTTTCTATTTTCTTGTGCTATCTGGAATGCTTGCTCTGTTTGTAGCAAAAAACTGTTCACAACCTGTTTGTTTCCAACGCTTTCAACCTTTTAGCAACTACTGAAACCTGGCTATCTTCCTCTGACACTTCTTCCATTGCTGCTCTCACACACGGTAGTCTCCACTTTAGCCACACACTTAGGCCAGGTGAGAGACATGGTGGCTTTGTTGGGATCTGACTTTCCCCCTCCTGCTCCTATCAGTACCTATCTCCATTTCCATCTCTCTCCTTTTCTTCCTTTGAAGTCCATTGCATTCACCTGTTCACCCCCTCTCTCTCTCAGAGTGGCAGTAATCTATTGCCCCCCCCCCCCCTGGACCCCCTCCCAATTCCTTGACAACTTTGATGCCTGGCTTCCTCACTTTCTCTCTACAAATACACCTACTCTAATTCTGGGGGACTTCAACATCCCCATTGATAACCCATCTGCTACCTCTAAACTTCTCTCAATCACTTCTTCGGTCTCTCACAATCCACCCTATTCCCATCTCAATGTGATGGACACTCTATTGATTTGGTATTCTCATATCTCTGCTCTCTCTTTGATGTCACCTGTCGCCCATTTCCCATCTCAGACCACCATCTGCTCACCTTTAATCTTAATATACAGTCTAAACTGACTTCTCGCCCCCGCACCTGTAGAAATCTGCACACTGTGGATCCTTTCCAACCTTATTCAAAAACACCTCCTCCACACTTCCACTATATCCTGCCCCAACCTTGCTACAACCCATTATAACAATACTCTCTCATCTGCATTTGACACTCTTGCTCCTCCCCAAATACACAAAGCCCCACGTCATCAGCTCCAGCCCTGGCACTCTCGGCAAACATGCCACCTACAAAAATGCTCATGCGCTGCTTAGCGTGCCTGGAGGAAATCTTGCTCTGAACCTGATTTCATCCACTAAAAGTTCATTCTTTATTCTTACACCTCTGCCCTTCACTTAGCTAAGAAAACCTACTTCTCTTATATCTACTCACTCGTCAAACCCTAAACGACTCTTCTCCATTTTCAACTCTCTCCTCTACCCACCTGCACCACCCCCTTCATCTGCATTTAGTGCTCAAGACCTGGCTGAGTACTTTTTAAATAAAACACTTACCATCCGAAGCAACATCCCAATACAAGCCTGCAATCTCCTAACTTCGCTCCCAGTCATCCCCTCTGCTACAATCTGCACCCTCCCCCCAACCACTGAAAGTGAAGTGGGTTGCTTATTGTATTCCTCACACCTCACTACCTGCCCACTTGACCCTATTCCTTCACATCTAATACCTTCTCTGTCATCCACACTCACTCCAGCTCTTACTCACATATTCAACCTATCCCATTCTACCGGGTTATTCCCATCTTCCTTTGAACATGCAAAGGTCATCCCCATCCTCAAAAAACCCTTCCTCGACCCCAACTCTCCTGCAAATTACCGCTCCATATCACTGCTTCTACTAGCTTCAAAAGTCCTTGAAAAACTCATTTTTTAACCCACTTCCTGTCCTCCAAGTCATTGCTTGACCCCCTGCAATCTGGCTTCCGTCCCCAACACTCAACTGAGACTGCCCTCACCAAGGTTACTAATCATCTCCTTTCTGCTAAAAACAACTGCTATTACTCTTACTTGACCTCTCTGCTGCCTTTGACACTGTTGAACATCCCCTCCTCCTATGGACTCTCAGCTCTCTTGGGCTCTGACACTTCCCTCTCCTGGATTCACTCTTCTCTCTAACAGATCCTTCTCTGTCTCTTTTGCTGGTGACTCCTCCTCTCCATTGCCTCTTCCTCTCCATTGTGTGTTTGAGTACCTCAAGGCTCTGTTCTGGGTCCTCTGCTTTTCTCTATTTACACTTCTTCACTGGGTAAACTTATCAACAGCTATGGCTTTAACTATCACCTCTATACTGATGATACCCAGATCTACCTAACCACCCCTGCTCTCTCTCCTTCTGTCAATTCTCACATCAACGACTGCTTATCTGGCATTTCCTCCTGGATGGCCTCTCACCACTTAAAAATAAACATGTCCAAAACTGAACTACTTCTAATCCCTCCTCTAATTCTACTCCAGTTTCTAATGTTTCTATCATTGTAGGCGGCACCACTATCTCCCCCCATCACCCCAAGTCCGCTGCCTTGGAGACACACTAGACTCAAATCTGTCCTTTATTCCCCACATCCAATTGCTCTCTTCATCCTGCTGCAACCACCTACGCATTATCTCCAAAATATGTCCATTTCTGAGCGCTGAAACTACGAAACAGCTAATCCACTCCCTGGTAATTTCCTGACTACTGTAATAAACTACTAACTGGCCTCCCTCTCTCCCACCTCTCCCCCCTTAAATCCACCCTAAAAGGTTTATCCACCTCTCCCGACATTCTGTATCTGCTGCACCTCTCTGTGAGTCCCTTTACTGGCTCCCCATTTACAGCAGAATTAAATTAAAAAATGATCTTGTGCAGCACCATCCCTTTGGAACACACTTCCTCGAGCTGTCATACTTTCCCCTAACCTGTCCTTTAAACGCTCCCTAAAGACCTTTTTGTTCAGGGAAGCTTTTCACCCAACTCATTAACAAATGAATTTCACTTAACCAACAGTTGCCCTCATATAACTCCTAACTAACATCATTCTCACCTTTGCAGTCCCCACCTCCTGTTTCCCATCCTCCTACCCATCTAGATTGTAAGTTCCCATGGGAATAGGGCGCTCAATTTCCCCTGTATTTGTCTGTAAAATGTTGTCTTATATTGTATTGTTTCACCGTTGTACTTATATCTTCGTACCCATGGACAGCGCTGCGGAATCTGTTGGCGCTTTATACATAAATAATTATAATAAATAATAATAAAAATTTAATAGGTTTTGCCTGGGTATCTCCTTAACCGGTTGATATGCTTTTTTAAGAACCTTGTTGGTATTTCCTTGGGGGGTTTAGTAACATTATCTAAACAGATCTCAAAATTAACCCCCTTAGAACAAATTATTTTGTCCCTTAATATACTGCCCTTTAGGAATACTCCTAACAGTATGTCTAGAATGGCAAGAGTCATAATAAAAATTGTATTGCCTGAAGTAGGTTTGTGATAAACCTTAGTATCCAGTACACCTGTATCTGGTTTACCAACAATGTGTACATCCAAAAAGTTTATACAGTCACTTAACTGTTCACCTGAAAATGAAATACTTCATGAAGTGCTATTCAGATAGTCTAGAAATTTCTTAATGGATTTTTCATCTCCATCCCATATTAAAATCATATCATCAATATAACGATAGTAATGTATAATATGCTTTTTATAAGGATTTCTATCTGCATAGACATGGAACTGCTTCCACCACCCCATAAAGAAGTTAGCATAGGAGGGGGGAAACTTGACCCCCTTAGCAGTACCTCATATCTGGAGATAGAAGGTATATTCAAACATAAGAAAGTTATGAGTCAGGAGGTATTCTATAGATCTGTTAAAAAATTATTTTGTCATGGGATCATAATTACTGCAAATATTCAAAACTATGCAATAGCTTCCAAACCTCTGGAATGCTCCATAGAGGTATCCTGAATGTAGCTAAGCTAAGCATTACTTAAGGGCTGTAAAAATAAATTCACCATTTTGACAACGGTTCATTCAGGGAATCTATTCCCACAATTATTGGGTGGCCTGAAGGTTTAACTGGGTCTTTGTGAATTTATTAAATTAATGAAAGATTGGAGCAACTGGAAATTCTGGTACCAAAAATTCCTGAATGGTGCAATTAATTAATCCATTATGTTTTGCAAATAGCACCAAACCCACTAAGACATTTCTAAACCTATTGGTTGGATGCTCTTATAACCTAGAGTAAACCTGCTAATTATTTAATTGTCTCATGGATTTAGAAATATAAGCTTCTATATCAAGTACTACCACATTACGCCCATATCCGAAGCACGAATTACAATCCTATCATTATGACTCACTTTCTTTAGAGCCATTCTTTCTCTCTGGTGGATACATTTGATTTATATACCTCCTTCCTGTCTATTTTGGAATGTAATG
The DNA here is from genome assembly GCF_027579735.1 of Bombina bombina. Lineage (NCBI taxonomy): Eukaryota > Metazoa > Chordata > Amphibia > Anura > Bombinatoridae > Bombina > Bombina bombina. The sequence goes on from NC_069499.1 coordinate 1,041,872,362, forward strand.
TACATAATTTATTTTCAACTGTTCTGTGAAAAACATAAAGTATTTTAGGTCTTAAATGTTCAGGATAATATTTACTCTTATTTCTCAAATGCGTAAGATCTATGTGTGACTCCTGACTCAACCCTGTAGTGTCCCCACTATTGTCAGCCAATAGACTCTGTAAATCTGCCACAGCACATAAATCACCAAAAGTAAAAGTATTTAAAGCTGCACCGGGTTGACTGGCTGGCAAGTTTTTATTCGGGATTGATCAGATCGATTGAAAAAAGTTTACGTAGAGTTAAAGCCCTAACAAACTTGTTAACATTTAGTATTGTAGAAAATAAGTCAAAATGACTTGATGGTACAAAATGAACCCCTTTTGATAATAACACTAATTCATCTAATGATAACATGACAGAGGATAAACATTTTAGTTTATATGTATTTCCTGGGTTTCTGTAACCTGGTCTTATATTGTCTGTCCTCCAATTTGTTTCTTCCTGGATTTGCGCCTTTGCCTCTACGTCCTCTGTGTATTTTTTTCTTTTTACTGTAGAGGGTCTCAAAGACTCAATTTCTTGACAATGCTAAATCATCGACAACTGTTGGTAATTGCAACACAGAGGATGTAGATGCCACAAACTCATCCAGATTGCTATCATAATCTGAGGATTCAACATCAAATTCTGTGTCAGGAAAGGTAACTTGTTTATTAGCTCTTTTGAAAGAAAAAAAAAACCCCTGCAGACTTTCCATTTTCTCTAAATTGTGTTTGACCCAAGGACCCACTTGATTACACTACACTTGATTATGATAATAGTAATGGGACATTTTTCGTGACTTAAAGTCCCAAAGTTCTTATCTAAATATAGTTATGTTTTTTTTTCCAAACTGTTTATCATACATCTTAAACTCAGGGTCCTTTTGTAAGGTTTTTGTTAACCTTTGTTAACCTGCTTAGTATGTTCCAGTAGTGGGTTCTGATGTATCTGACATGTTCAATGCTTTCTATTCTTATTTAGTATTGGTGAATCAATGATTTTGAGAAGAGCTCCTTTCTCCCTTTCTGCGTTTTATGTAGAGGTTGGTGAGAACAGGATCAAAGAGAAAAATTACCCATGCTCGATATTTAAATAAAACAGAGTCTTTATTCAATACTTTAAAATCTTGACAGCATGCCACCAATACAAAAAATGAAGAAAGGAAAGCGCAGCTCAAGGGCTTACGCGTTTCGTAAGTCTGCCATATTCATAACCTACTGTGTCTGTTCATCCGTTACTTTAAATACCCTAAAATTGTCTAGATTGCTGATAGATCAGATGACCCATCCTGCTTGTATATTTTCTGACAGATTAACGATATTACTAAGTAAAAATCAATGAGAAACTTATAACTCTATGGAGAAATATATATAACAGCCTATGATATTATCTGTGATCAACATATCTTGTACATTATGCTAATCTGCAACTCCATTAACATATATTATGTCAAGTGTTCACACAGGTTGGTGAGAATCCTCACTTGAAAGATAGGAATTCCCTCTATGGAGTTTACAGGTGATCACTGTGGTAATGATAAGAACCTGTCATAGCTATGTGTAGGAAGTTTTTTTTTTTTTTTTAACAGGTAGGGGGATGCTATCTGCTCCCATTGAACATACAGAGGGCATGAGGCCCCATTTTGGCAAACATCACTCATGTCAAAGATAAATGTTACTTTCTGAGTTTTGTGTACTACTTTTTATTGCACAATCGTTTTGATGTTTTTTGGATGTTGAACTGATGCGACATTTGGATCCATTAAGTGTGTGTAATGTTTAGGAAATAATAATGTCGCTATTTTACAGCTAAAGTTATTTTCTAAAAGTGATTGGTCTTCTGAAAATAGCGTGTCTGTCATACACAAAAAATACTATTAATGCTATTTAAATGCAGTGAATGCAATAGTGAGAGAGAGCTTAGCAATACAATAATGTTAATGTAATTATAGTACAAAATTGACATAGTCTAATTTGTTATAGTGACTTGTATTGCAATCTTACAAAGATAATAATGTCAAACAAGACACTGTAAGTTCTGAGAACTGCAGAGATAGATGTATAAATCTAGTCCAGTATACACAGCATATTTTGGGCTTGTAATGGAGTACATAAGAAATGCATTATGATATACCACAGTATTGGTAGTCATAAGAAAAACTAGCACATATAAATATCCAAGTGAAAAATGACTGCATTAAAACTGTTCTATATACTTTAATAGAGACTGCAGTATACTACAATAAATCAGTTGAGTTTTTTCCTCTGAAACTGGCAGCAAGAGTGCTTAGAAGGACCATGTTTTTTGGAAAAGGTTAAGGAAAGTTGGCAGAACCAAGGGTAATCCTACACTATGTTGTCATTTTTGGCAAGTTTTACCCTAGAAAACTAGAATCCTTTTCATATAATAATTTTTCTTGGTACAACCATTTTTTAAGTTCCATTTAGCTGCTTCTTCATTGGAAAATGTATCCACAACAACAAACTTCAAACGTTTGGGTTTTTATAATAAGGCAATTTATGCATTCTTTTTAAAGACGCTAAACTCTGTTAGTCTTATTTTGTAGCTGTTTTGGGTCCTACACCCTCCTTCCTAATGCTTGAGGGCAGAACTAGGGCAAAGCAATAATTTTTATTCACTTCTGAAAGGTTACAGTAATAAAGAGACCCTTGTTAACATCAGAGAGCATGGCAGCCAGGAGTTTTCACAAGCTTGTCATTGTTTGTTTTATCTGTAATTTGGAACCTTCTGCACTCTTAAAACATTGGCAAGAGACCATTTAACCATTGGTCTGCTTTGTCCATACACAACCTGTTCAAAAGCAAGTGTTCATTTTAGTATATCAAGTATATAACACATTGTAACGCTAATTTCAAGAGCTTTTTTGTGTGCTACTAACAGAAGCTGAATTTTGTGTTACTATTAAAACGTAATCACACCATTGTTTTGTACAACAGTCCAATTTGTACCAAATGTCTTATACCATAATCTATTATTTAGCTTCCTTTAAGTATGACAACTTTTGTGAATTTTAGGGGTGAGCATGATGCTTTATATACTGCCGTAGTTTCCTAAAATGCTAGTTAATTCAGAATAAGTTGGTCTTAGCTTTAAATTATATTAACCCCCATTACAGCTAGGCTGTTTCACATTCTACTGCTAGAGCTGGTTTTAGTTGTTTGATACTCATTATATTTAAACATTAATTGGGGGGGGGGGGAGAGACTTTGAGTACCAGCATAAATACTTATTTTTCTTTCTGCAGAAACTTTAGTTTTCTGAATTATCAAAATATGGCAAAATGCCACCATATCAAGTACATACAAAATAAAATACATGTTGTGTCCTTTTCTATACCATACTTGTTAAATGGCATAGGGGCAATTATTTCACAAATATTTCAAAAACATATTTTCTGGTTCCACATTTAATATTGATTCACCTACACCAACATTTTGCATTCCATACATGTTAATCAATAAAAAAAAAAGCTAATTGAAAATCAGAAGGTACAGTTTTTATTTTTGCCTCCGTCTTGCAATTTATGCAGAACCGTGAGTAGGAGTTAAATGTCTGACAAATATATTAGATACATTTTAAAATAACACAAAAGTAAAGGGCTTTGATAATGTATGAAACGGCAATAATATTGATAAAATGGTGCCATGATATAGTCTATAGGACTCGGTAAATACCAGGAATGGTAAAGGACTGTGGAGGTCTCTTCTCATTCTTTCAAGACAACAAGCAACTCCACCCCCGACAACACACTGGGTCATATTACAAGTGGCGTGCTAATGCTACTGTGGAACAGGATGTGCAGTATCTCTGCACCACGCTAACATTTGCACACAACTTGATATTACAAGTCCATAGTAAAACAGATTTACCAGAGAAGGTTTAGCACAGCCGACATCACTCTGGTGCACCCATTATTTCAAGTTGAAAATTACGTGTTTTACTCACATGAAAGTGCAAATAGCGTTCCAAGAATTAGAGCTACCTCATACCTGAAGTAAAGTGTAAGCGTTTAATCTAAAACATATTAATATAAAGTGTTAAATTCATATATACAGTTTGTTTTTTTTTTAAACAAAATGCATTTTCAAATAAAGATAGCAAGAGAACGAAGAAAAATAGATAATAGGAGTAAATTTGAAAGTTGCTTAAAATTGCATGCTCTATCTGAATCATGAAAGGTAAAATTTGGGTTTAGTGTCCCTTTTTGAGATATGTAAATGATGCCACCCTCTTGAAAATAAATCAATGCGTTTATTATAAACATATTTCTATTGAATGTCTGTGCAGTGTTTTCCTGTTGCAGATTATGAAACTTTCTCACTCAGAATTCTTCTTCTAATAGGGGCAATATAGCTAAATATTACTTTTCTACTCCGCTCTGCACAGTATTAAAATTTCACACACTTCATATTTTGCAGAGACCAGTGTCAATAAAGTAACCATACTCACTGCCACAGATTTATGCACCATAAAAGAGTAAGAGGATGTTCTCATATTTTGACAGGGCTTGGAATAACTTGTCCAGTTTTCAAGCATCCCATTCCTCCATGGAATTTGAATTTTATTTAGTACATACATTTCTTCATATCGCAAGTGATATCAAAAGTTTGCCATCCCTGATACATCTTTTTTTTGTTGTTGTGTCTGTTATGGACTATCCACTTCCTCCTTCTCTCCTTCAGAGGTTCTAGTTTAGAGAAGCCTGTGCCCACTCCAGGACACACAAGGCTATGCGCCTTACTGATTGTTTATAAGTATAAATCTTGTTTTATTTACCATTTTTCAAATTAAATGGATACAGTCTCTTGGTATCAATTGTTGAAGGAGCAGCAATGCACTACTGGGAACTAGATAAAAACACTGGGTCAGACAATGACGAGTTATATATGTGCAGCCACCAATCATCAGCTGGCTCCCAGTATTTTGGAAAGTTGTTTAAAATTGTATGTTCTTCCTGAATCATAAAATAAAAATATTGGGTTTCATGTCCCTTTAATCTTCATGAAGCACATAAAGTATGAATCTTAAATTTTGAGCAAACATCAAAGAAAATTGTTTATTTTATTTAAACATATATCATTTCTAGAAATACATCTACCTAGGCTGCCCTTTGCCAGTGCCTGCAAATCCGCCAGTTCCAGTAGAGTGTGCAATTGCTTGAGGAACACATCCTTCCCTGTCTCACCAAAGTCTTGGCCATGTTTCCCCACTGTGTAATGTTTTTGCCATGCTTATCATTAGCTATACGGATTCCCTTCTTGGCCACCATGGTTTTAACAACTGGCAAGCTGAACTTGAGACAGAGTATCAAGTAACTGCTTGCTGTCACCTATCACACCCCAGCTGTCAAACGGGGTCACTTTGTCGCACTTGCCATAGCTTACTGACCAGTATACCTTAGTGCTTTTATTTTGAGACGTAGGTAGCTATTGGGAGATGTTATGGTCGTTTGTAAGATTGGCATTTGTTAATATCTCTTTGCAGCCAGCAGAATAAACCGCTGGATAAAATATGCAGGTAAATTTGAGATGCTGTTGTTTTCCATGGTGATGGTACTCATGGATAGCCTCACTATGAGTAGTAGATACTTGGGTTTACTTGCCTAAATTTGTTTTGCCAAGGGCCCTGCAAATACAAAGGGTGCCCCTGATTTAAATACAAACATATAATTAGCTTTTATTTAGTGTTTATTGTTCCTTTAACAGAAGCAAAATATATCTGCAACCAGTGTGGAAGGAAAACTTAGCAATTAATTGACTTAATATTTATGTTGAAATTGTTTTTATTAAATTTTAAAAATGAGTTATACATGTGCCAAACATTCCATCAGATTACATCCAAATATTAACCAACAAGGTCTTTGCAATAAAAATTGTTACAGCATTTTATATATTTTATATATACTCTTTTATCAATGGAGGAGGAAAGAGTTATTAAAGTGGTTTCTCTGGATCGGTCTTGAATTAGGGAGATTTTACAAGCCCACCTTAATATTTATAATTGCTGCCTAATTTGTTTGAAAGCATTTTTTGAACTTGATTAATATCAATTAATAACAGTTGCGCAAATATATATATATATATATATATATATATTTATTTATAAATGTGTGTGTATATACAGTTATGTGAAAAAGAAAGTACACCCTCTTTGAATTCTATGGCTTTACGTATCAGGACATAACAATCATCTGGTCCTTAGCGGGTCTTAAAATGAGGTAAATACTACCGCAGATAAACAACACGACATATTACACTGTGTCATGATTTAGTTACCAAAAATAAAACCAAAATGGAGAAGCCATGTGTGAAAAACTAAGTACACCTTATGATTCAATAGCTTGTAGAACCACCTTTGGCAGCAATAACTTGAAGTAATCATTTTCTGTATGACTTTATCAGTCTCTCACATCGTTGTGGAGGAATTTTGGCCCAGTTCATTGAGGTTTGTGGGCATTTGTTTATGCACAGCTCTCTTAAGGTACTGCCACAGCATTTCAATTGGGTTGAGGTCTGGACATTGACTGGACCCCTGCAACACCTTGATTCTTTTCTTTTTCAGCCATTCTATTGTAGATTTCCTGGTGTTTTTGGGATCATTGTCCTGTTGCATGACCAAATTTCAACCAAGCTTTAGCTGTCGGACAGATGGCCTCACATTTGACTCTAGAACGCTTTGGTATACAGAGTTCATGGTCGACTCAATGACTGCAAGGTGCCCAGGTCTGTGGCTGTAAAATAATCCCAAATCATCACTCCTCCACCACCGTGCTTGACAGTTGGTATGAGGTGTTTGGTCTGATAATGCTATGTTTGATGTTCACCAAATGTGGCGCTGTGTATTATGGCCAAACATCTCCGCTTTGGTCTCGTCTTTTCAAAGGACATTGCTCCATAAGTTTTGTGGTTTGTTCAGATACAACTTTGTAAACCTAAGCTGTACTGCCATGTTCTTTTTACAGAGAAGAGTCTTTCTCCTAGCAACCCTTCCATATAAACCATACTTGTTCAGTCTTTTTCTAATTGTACTGTCATGAACTTTAACTTTTAACATGCTAACTGAGGCCTGTATAGTCTGAAATGTAACTGTTTTTTGTTTTTTTTAATTTCTCTGAGCATTGCACGTTCTAACCTTGGGGTGAATTCGCTTGGACGTCCACTACTGGGAAGTTTGGCAACTGTCTTGGATGTTTTCCACTTGTGAATAATCTTTCTCACTGTAGAATGATGGACTTTAAATTGTTTGGAAATAGCCTTATAACCCTTCCCAGTATGATGGGCAGCAACAATTGCATCTCTAAGATTATTGCTAATGTCTTTTCTCCTTAGCATTATTTTATTTACAAATATAATATGGGTATGGTTGTTTTTTAGGATTTACTTTTTAAAAAAGGCGTTATCACCATGGGTCACAATACACATGCGTGGGCTAGGGAAAATTTCTGTTTAGTCAGATAGCCAATCTTTTGATTCTCTCAGATGACGCAATGTGAATCATTACGCATTTGTATTGGGACTTTTGGAATACTGAAAAGGGGTATTTAAATCTCAGATCGTGGAATTTGTACAAGCCCACCTGATGAAACGGTAAAACCGAGAAACACGTTGTGAGTGTGACATACTTTTATGTGTTTTTATACATTTTTTTTTATTAAACTATCCTTTCGTTTAATACGATTTGGTGATCTGAGTCTTTAAGGCCTATTTATTAATGTGCGAGCGGACATGATACAATGTGGGCTTTAGACCGCTGCTTCATAACTACTGTTTCCAGTGATCCTGAAGGCTCACGCGGAAACAGGCGCATCAAGCTCCATTCGGATAATTTGGCCCCTATATGCGAGGAACGAAATTGTTTCCGATAGTCAGCTTGCAGTGTTCGTTTTAGGCGATCCACACCATTCTCGGCATCTGCATCTGTGAAATTCCTTGCTTGAGGATCGATATTATCCCTCTCCTGGTTTATAAGTCAGCTAGTCGGCTTCCAACAGTCCAGCGTGTGTCATAAGCACTTTTCGAGTGCTTACAAATCTGTGAGTATGTTTATTTTCCAATACAATGTATGTATTCTGAAGAAACCACACGATTGGGGCACCCTTTTCTTGTTTGTGTTTTTTATAAGATTGTGAGAGTCCTCAAGAAAATCACACGTGATTAAGTCTTTAAGGGACATAAACCCCAAATATTTTTTTTCATTATTCAGATATAGAATAAAACAACTTTCAAATGTAATTCTGTTATCTAATTTGCTTAATTTTCTTGGTATCCTTTGTTGAAGCAGCAATGCATTGCTGGGATCTAGCTAAACACATTGTGTGAGCCAATGACATGAAGCAGATATCTGCAGCAACCAATCAGAAGCTTATGAGCCTACATAGGTATCCCTTCTCAACAAAGCATACCAAGAGAATAAAACAAGTTAGATAATAGAATTAAATTGGAAAGTTGTTTAAAATTGCATGCCCTATCTGTATCATATAGTAAATGAATTGTGTTTAATGTCCCTTTTAAGCCCTAAGGGTTTAATCAGCTCTGGTAAAGCACCTCATTTTCAGTGCGTTATGGGTAGTTACTCCCCTTCCCAGTAGAATGGTGGTAATCTCTGCTACTGCCAATTTGCAATAGTAAATCTCTGGAGGTTCCAACCTTCAAGATGGAGGCTCTATGTTCTGTTCTCCTCTAGTAAAGTAAGGTCAGTTCATGGGAAATATATATATATATATATATATATATATATATATATATATATATATATATATATATATATATATATACGTGAAAATAGGGTGTGTGATGGGTACTCGGGCACACCCTAATTCTTGCAAGCCCCTCTCCATTTGATCTCCTAAAAGTAAGAGGGAGAGTGAAAACAGTCACCTGGGTTAGGGGTTTGGGGCAGGCCCCACTCACCTACTAGACTAGGGTTCCTTTAACTTACTGCCATTGCTGTAGCTTTCATCATGCTATAATTTGAGTATGGCATCATGGTAGTCTCCATGTCGTGCACACTTTTTAGCATGATGTCAACAGCTTCAGCATCACAAGGAGGAAATATCTTAGTGCCCTTGGTAGATACTGTCTCCCTGCCCTACAGCAGGCAGCCGTTGAGGGTGGGGTTAACAATTTATACTAATTTTGTGTGTTTGGTTATCACTACTAGGAAATATTAGTATTTTGTGTCATATCTGTTGAGTATATATCTTCCCTTAAAACTTTGTTTGGTTTTATTTTCATTATAATAGATTAAAATGAATGTTTTTCTTTTCACATATTTTGCCACCTTAAAAAAAATCTGTGGGTGCACACCCTAATGAAATCTGCTGCGCACACTGATGCTGCAGATCCCTACTCAACAGGCATCATATGAGCCCTTCAGTCTCACCAAAGCCCCAACAGTATCCACCAAAGTGTTGGGAACCTTGCTGATTGTAGCTTGTATTCAGGGTGTTTCAGTTGAGCCTTACCAGGAAGATTTTCTGGTCCAGGCTCTCTCCTTTCAACAGGTGGTAGAGCATACTGTAGCTTTTCTAGCTGTGCTTCGCTGGCATGGTTGCTGCAATAGAGCTGTACCAATGAGCCCTTTTGTTCCAACTTCTTCTTCTTGGGGTATATAATAGTCCCTAAGGTTTCATGATTCTATCTCTGACAGAAGAGTTCAGATGAAGGCTTCAGGCAGCTTGCATCAGGTTGCAGCACACTCCTTCTCCAACTGTGGCTCAGTATATGGTGGTTGTAGAATTGATGGTTCCTGCCTTATAAGCTGTTCCCTTTTCCAGATTTCATCGCAGACCTCAGCAATTCTCTCTTCTGTGTCAACGGAACAGGTATCACAAGCACCCATCCGCGCCCCGACCGCACCCAACACCACAAACCTTGACTCCAGAAACTGCCGCCACTACGATGCCAGCACCCTCCACGCACTCAACACCGGTAGTCCACCTGCCACCACGCATCCCCGACCAACACCTTCGGACCTTTTAACTGCCGCAACTGTTCCTTCCCCTCCCTCCGCACCACAACCCAACCAACTAACCCACCCAAAAACAGCCGCAATTACCTCAACTGCATCCTCCTCAACACCCGCTCCATCCACAAGCACGCTCTCGAAATCTGGAACCTGCTAGACTCTACCTCCCCAGACGTTGCCTTCCTCACTGAGACCTGGCTAAATCCTACATCAGCGCCGGACATCACCACTGCAATACCTGAAGGTTACAAGATCTGCCACAAAGACAGCAGCAACCGACCTGGAGGAGGCATCGCCATCATCCACAAACACACCATCCAAGTCGAAACCAGCTCCGACGACCACTCACCAGGCCTAGAACACCTACACTTCAAGATCCAGGTCCGCGGCACCCTCATCTACAGACCTCCCAGACCTTGCCCCGCCTTCTGCGACTCCATCACCGACCATATCGCACCCCATGCCCTCGCCTCAACAGACTACATCCTCCTCGGTGACCTCAACTTCCATCTTGATAACCCCAACGATCACAACACCTCCACCCTCCTGGAAAACCTCGGAAACCATCGGACTGAAGCAACTAGTAAATTACCCAACCCACGCAGCCGGCCATACCCTCGACCCGATCTTCTCCTCAGGCAACCACATCTCAGTCAATAACATCATCAAACTCCTCTGGACTGACCACCACTGCATACACTTCTCCTTCAACAGACCTACCACCCACCTCCGACAGTACCACCCGCCCCGCAGAAACTGGAACATCACCCAAGACCAACTACACCGCACCCTAAACAAATCCTCCCCATCTACTTCCACAGACGCCAACTCCTCCGCCCACAACCTCCACCTCTGGATTACAGACTGCTCCAACATCCTCACCCCCTCAAAAAACCATCCAGCCGCCAAACCACCAACAAGGCCAGCTGGTTCACCTCGGCCCTTCAGGACGCCACTGCAGACGATTGGAAAGAGCCTGGAGATCCAGCAAGACCCTTCTGGAAAAAGCCGCCTTTAAGGAAGCAATCACCACCCACCACCACCTCATAAAAACCGCCAAAAAACAGCCATCCAAGACAGAATCAACTCTAACGCACACAACAGCAAGGAGTTGTTCTCAGTCATCAAGGAATTCTCTAAACCCAACAGCGACACCACCAACATCCCACCCTCCCAGGACCTCTGCAATACCCTCGCTGCCCACTTCCACCGCAAGATCCTCGACATCTATGACAGTTTCACACCTCATAACTCAACCTCCACCACCCTCTCCCCTACACCCGACACCCCTCCCAAATTTGCCCCCCCACACGGACTATCTGGAGCCCCCTCACCACAGAGGACACCCTCAGAATCATGAAATCCATCCACTCCTGCGCACCCTCTGACCCATGCCCTCATCACATATTCAACAAAGCAAGCCCCTGAACTCTTCCGCACCATCAACTGCTCCATCAAAACCGGCAGCTTCCTGGATGTCTGGAAACACGCAAAACTGAAACCCCTGCTGAAGAAACCCTCGGCAGACCCCACAGACCCGAATAACTACTGCCCCATCTCGCTACTCCACTTCCCGGCCAAAGTCATAGAGAAGTCCATCAACTCACAACTTATTGACCACATTGAGGCCAACCACACCCTGGACCACTCCCAATCCGGCTTCAGAAGCAACCACAGCACCAAGACCGCCCTCCTCGCCGCCACAGACGACATCCGCGCCATGCTCGACCGAGGAGAAACTGCTGCCCTCATCCTCCTAGACCTTTCAGCAGCCTTTGACACTGTCGACCACAACACCCTCTGCACCCGCCTACACAACGCTGGCATACGCAGCAAAACCCTGGAATGGATCACCTCCTTCCTCATGGGAAGGACCCAGAAAGTCAGACTCCTCCAAACCCACACCAGTCAACTGTGGTGTACCACAAGGCTCTTCGCTGAGCCCCACCCTCTTCAACATCTACATGGCCCCTCTCGCAGCCATCGTCCGACGCCATGACCTCAACATCGTCTCCTATGCCGACAACACCCAGTTAATCATCTCACTCACCCGAGATCCCACCACCACCAAAAAGAACGTCCACAAAGGCCTGACAGCAGTCGCCACCTGGATGAATGACAACCGGCTCAAACTGAACACAGACAAAACCGAAGTCGTCCTCCTCAGACCCAATAAATCCGCATGGGATGACTCCTGGTGGCCCACAGCCCTCGGTCACCCTCCAACCCCAACCGACCACGCACGAAATCTAGGCTTCATCCTGGACTCATCACTCTCCATGAACCGACAAATCAATTCCATCACCTCAACATGCTTCCACATCCTCCACCTGCTACGAAAAATCTTCAAGTGGATCCCTACCGAAACCAGGAAAACAGTCACCCACGCCCTTGTCAGCAGCCGGTTGGACTACGGCAACGCACTCTATGCCGGCTCCACCATCAAACTCCAAAAGAGACTCCAACGTATCCAGAACGCCTCAGCCAGACTCATCCTCGACATCCCTCTCCAATGCCACATCACCGAACACCTAAGGAACCTTCACTGGCTCCCCATCAACAAGAGAATCACCTTCAAGCTCCTTACTCACACGTTCAAGGCGCTACACAACATCGGACCCGAAAACATAAACCACTACGTAAATTTCTACACCCCCGCCAGACAACTACGATCAGCCGACCAAGCACTCGCAGTCATCCCCCGCATCAGCAAATCCACAGTGGGCGGAAGATGCTTCTCCCACATAGCAGCAAAGACATGGAACACCCTCCCGCTGCACCTCAGAAAATCCACCTCCCTTACAAAGTTTAGAAAGGACCTCAAAACCTGGCTCTTCGACTGAACACCCATCCCCTCCCCCCCTCCTCCTATCTGCTTTCCCTTAGCGCCTTGAGACCCTCACGGGTGATTAGTTTGCGCTCTATAAGTACCCAATAGATAGATACCACCTCCGCTCTCTGAGCTTCAATACTGATACAATGGTCCTCACACCAAACATGGCATACACTGTTGAAAAACTGTTCTTCAGTAACTTTTACTAGAAGGATTTTTGCTAATGGATGTATACTGCAAAAAAAGCTTCTTGTGCACTTTTCAGATTTTACCTTTCTATCAGTTTGAGGCCTTAATCAGAGCAAACCTGGTTCCTTGAGTGTATTTTTGCTCGTTTCAACTATTTCTTGTGCTTTTTCATGCCTCACTGAATCAGATCTATACAGCAGCTACTTGGTTTTCCGTGCATTTGCTGGCAAATTCTGAGGCTGTCTTTAGCAGGAAAGTTCTGCTGGTTGTTGTGTACGATCAGCAACATTGCCTACCTGTATTTGTCCCATACTATTTCATTGTGGTCTTGTGGGATCCAATACACATATCAGTGATAGTAAAGTTACTTACGGTACTTTACATAATTATCAATGTGATGCTTTAAGGGTTAAATGTATCTAAGTTAAAGGGACATAAAACCCCAGAAAATTATTTCATGATTAAGATACAATTTTAACTAACTTTCCTATGTATTTCTATTGTCAAATTGTATTTGTTTTCTTGTTATAGTTTGTTGAAAAGCAGGACGGTAAGTTCAGGAGTGTGCATGTGTCTGCAACATTATATGGCAGCAGTTTTGCAGCAGTTATACATTAGCCAAGAGCACTAGAGGGCAGCACAACTTCCTGTAATGTAGTGTTCCAGACGTTCACGCTACCTATCTATATATCTCTTCAACAAAGAATAACCTGAGAGCAAAGCAAATTTGATAATAAAAGTAAACTGGAAACTTTTTTTTAAATTGTGTTCTCTATCTAAATTATGAAAGAAAAAAATTGGGTTTCATGTCCCTTTAATGGAATGAAAGCATTTTTTTTTTCTATTAAAAAATAAATAAAATCTTACATTATGCTCCATGCATTTAATCAAACTCCCGCCACCTCTCTGCAAAGCAATAGTTTTTTTCCTTATAACAAGTGGGCAGTACATCCAATAGGAGCAGCACCACTCGCACTACGTTGTTTATTTTCCTTTAGATGGCACTGCGCATGTGCTCGGTGTCTCCTTAGTATAGGAATGACACACATAGTTATTCCCATGAGCCGTGCGGCAACACTCATGATGGGATAAGCCGCATCAACGGAAAAAAACATACTGTCAAGGTGGGCAGGCACGGGACTTAAAAATAATGAGATGCATTTTTAAAATAAAGTTGTCTTTACATATTTAATATTAATCTTACATTATATTTAAAGCAATACTTAAAACTTTACTATCACTTTAAAAATGTAAGTGAGACGTGTTTTTAATGGATTGGAAAACTGTTGGTGACATATATAGGTTCATATGGATTTTTGCAGTGCAAAAATAATTGAAAAACATGAGACTTTTTCATGCATTACAAGTTCAACCCCTAGAAACAAATCATGTGCATACCGCTTGGCATTGCATTTCTAATAGACTGGGAACCCATGCAGTGCTGTACAATGTCATTTTGTATTACAACATTTTCTTTTGTAAGATCTTATGAGTGTATATGCAATAGGATGATTCTAAATTAAGATAAATAAATGATAGTTGCACCACGTTATTTTTTTACACACATGTCTATATATCAAGTTGCAAAGAACTGTCTCTGGATACAACTGGTCTTAACAGGTTAATGCCACAGTATAATGTTTTATAAATGCTTGTATACGGATTTGTAATGTGATATGTGAGAGGCTTTTTCCCCCACAAATGGTTGATTTTTTTCTCTTCAGTTATATAGACTGAAGTACTTGAATTAATGCAGCCAGTGTTTATTTTCTTTGCCTCTTTACATTTGCCTGATGTAAGGTTTGTAATAAGTGTGAAGCAATTCTCAGGGTAACAATTTTATTATGTCATAAAAAAAGAGCATAGCAAATATATCGTAAGTCGCGGAATTTGTTTATTTAAAAACCTAGGGGTAATTTATTGAGTGTGCTACATGTAACCTGGTCTGCCTTATTAAAGCCAAGTAATGCTAATTTACAATGTATTCCACTGAGAAAAAACATGTCTTGCAATTTGTACAGAAAGATTCACTCTCATTGGTTAGACGTGACTTCACTGTTTGTGGGCACTGTAAAAATATAATTGAACGATCAGATAAATTACATTCGTAATCTCAACTTACTAGTGTTGCTTTGTTCATTTATCAGCCCTTATTAAATATTGTAATCGCCAGACGTAGTATTGTGACAACCCATGCTTAGTATAATAATGTAAATTGTTTCTTTTCTTCCATGGAAGATTGATGTTTGTATTTATTAATTTGATTAGAATTGTATTATAGCACGGTAAAAATGGTAACTTACAGCAAAATGGTTAGTGCATAGTAAATGCTTTAGTTAATTGAACTGTTTATCCTTATGTTAGTTTCAGGTTGTTTGCTAATAACAGTCCGTAGGTTTATAGATAGATTAATCTAGGGTACTTATATACCAAAATATCTGCACAATAAACTCTAGTTTAATAAATGTTTGAAACCCTTTAACACTGTCCATCCAACCAAAATCAAACAAACAAAAGAAGCAGTCACACAGATTATTAATATTGTATTGAGATATTGGACTTCATTTAACAAGCAGCGCCTGAAATGTAAGTTAAGAAGCAGCGGTCATAAGACCTAAAAGGTAGTGGATCAAAATCATCCCCATCTAATACAATTGGGATGATTGACAGCCCCTGTTAGTGGCCAATTGGCCGCCAGTGAGCAGGGGGCAGCATTGCACAAGCGGCAGTACATTGATAAATGTAATAGAAAATAAGAACCCAAGGGGGTATCTTTTAGGGGCGCACCTGGTCAATGGTAGATAAAGTCAGATGTTCGTATGCTAATGGCGATGTTAATTCCGATGGAACGCATCAAAAGTTAAAGTGATGAACTGTGTTAGTTTCATTAATGGATTTATTGATTGGAGGCTGCTCCACTTGGGCCCAGTGTGTTAGGCAATCTGTGAAAATGATGAGAAGAGAAGAATATAAAAAATAAAGCCTTGATTTTAAATGGTATCTTTGGAAATTGTCTTGTGTGCCGACTGGGATCAGTCCTGTTGTTTTTTTCACCGCTCTGAGTTGGATACTTTCTGCTTTACTAGTAGAAACAGGAGAACAGTGAACTCCCCACTGAAGCACAGCTTGGAATCCCAAAACAGTGTACTAGCCGCTGCAGAGTGCTAGCCTGCTCGCAAGCACCGGTCACAGTACAGTGCAATTATATCTGGTAAGCCTAATATTATCTATGTGCTTGCACACCCATTTGGTATGAAATACACTATGAGGCGCTCTCTTCTCATCATTGATAAAAGTAGCCCACTGTCATTGCTTGTTCACTGTTATACTACATTGCCTCCAAGTGTTATTGTCAGGTCTCAGTATGGTTCCTTAAAGGAAAAGTAAACACTTTTTAATTGCAACACATTTCTGTTGTATTTCTGTAGAATAACATATTAGACAAGTCTATACATTTTTAAAACAAGTTAACATCATATATGGTGCAATTGTTTTTCAATAACTAAACTTCACTAGCCTTATTCGGAAAAGCCAATCTGGGCTTATGTCTGCAGCTGACAAGGCTAGCCATGGCTATTTTGTTAGTATAATGTGTTTTGTTTTGGAGCTGTTATCTGCTAAATACAATAAAGGAATAATATGTAGTAGGCTTTACCATGATGGGCGAGATTACATATGCGGCGCATGCTTCAGCGTAACTGCTGAAACCTACATCGCCCATAATTTCACCTCGCACATCAGGGAATCACATATACGGCGCCGGCAGTTCATAAACTGCCGTAAATCGGATAAACTAGCGATGTCCAGAAATGTGTGTAAATACAAATTTCTGGAGTCGCCAGGGACTTATGGCACTTAAGAAACTGCCGGCTCATAAGAAAAAAAAAGTTAAATCTCCCATAAAAGTCTAACATGTCTCCCAAAAATAAACCTGACACATCAAAACCTCTGTATCCGCAATCTGCCCACATCGCAACTAATAATAAAAGTATTAACCCCTAAACCGACAACCCCCCCACAACGCAATATGTCTAATTAAACTGTTAACCCCTAATCCAACATTCACCCACATCGCAATCTGCCTAGTAATAGTATTAACCCCTAAATCCGCCAACCCCAACATCGCAAACTACCTAATAAATGTATTAACCCCTCATCCTTTATTAACCGACATTGCAACAAATCATTTAAATCTATTAACCCCGGATCCGCCAAACCCACACAACACAATAATCCTAATAAAACTATTAACCCCTAATCCACCAAACCCCCACAATGCAAGTACCCTAATTAACCCCTAATCTGCCAAGCCCCAACAATGCAAATAACTAATTTAAGTACTAAGCCCCCTAACCTAACACCCACTAAATTAACCCCAAATTACATAAAATAAGAAAGTACTAAATTGCAATTGAAATAAAAAATCCTAATAGTACTTGGAAAAATAAACCTAAGATTAAATTTAAATAAATTAATCTAAAATTACCAAAAATAAAAAAGTCTAACATTACAGAAAATAATAAACAAAATTATACAAAATAAAAATATCAAACCTATTCCCTATGAAAATAAAAAGCCCCCCCCCCAAAATAAAAACACCCCCCCAGCTCTTTTACAATTGCCCATTAAACCCTAATCTAAAAAAAAACAAAAAATAAAAAAAATCCTAACTCTAACCCCCAAAAAGGTACTCACTGTTCCTGAAGTCCGGTGGAGAAGGTCCTGTTCCAGGCGGTGAAGTCTTCTTCCAAGCGGCCGACATCTTCTTCCAAGCAGAACCTCTTCGTTCTTCATCCAGGACCAAGCCGGTGTGGAGCAGGATCGGCGAACATGGAGGATCCTCTTCGTACGATCGCCGCCGTACACTGAATAGTGAATTCAAGGAACGCGTTTAAATATGGCGTCCTTTGCATTCCTATTGACTGATTTGATTCTTCAAATTCAAATCAGCGATTAGGATGAGAGCAACTGAAATCCTATTGGCTGATTTGAGCAGCCAATAGGATTTCAGTAGCTCTCATCCTATTGCCTGATTTGAATTTGAAGAATCGAATCAGCCAATAGGAATGCAAGGGACTCCATATTTAAATGTGTACCGTGAATTCACTATTCAGTGTACGGCGGTGATCGTACAAAGAGGATCCTCCGCGATCCATGGCTCTGCGGTCACCGGTCTTGCTTCGCGGTCATCAAGTGCTCCGAGCCGGCTTGGTCCTGGATGAAGAAGGAAGAGGTCCCCGCTTGGAAGAAGATGTCGGCCGATTGGAAGAAGACTTCACTGCCTGGAACAGGACGTTCTCCACCGGACTTCAGGAACGGTGAGTACCTATTTGGGGGTTAGTTAGGATTTTTTTGATTTTTTTGAGTTTGTTGGGGGTTTTTTAGATTCGGGTTTTAATGGGCAATCGTAAAAGTGCTGAATGCCCTTTTAAGGGCAGTAAAAGAGCTGAATGCCCTTTAAGGGCAATGCCCATACAAATGCCCCTTTAGGGGGAATGGGAAGTTTAGTTTTTTTTAGTATTAGGTATTGGGGTTTTTTGGGCGTTTGGTGGTGGATGCTGGGTTTTACTGTTGGGGGGGGGGGCTTAGAATTTTATTTAAATGCAAAAGAGCTGTTTAACTTAGGGCAATGCCCTACAAAAGCCCTTTTAAGGGCAATTGGTAATTTAGCATTAGATTAGGGGGTCTTTTTATTTTGGGGGGGCTTTTTTTCATAATTATTAGGATTAATTTTTTTATTTTGGATAATTTTGTTTATTTTTTTCTGTAATGTTAGACTTTTTTATTTTTGGTCATTTAGATCAATTTATTTTAATTTAATCTTAGGTTTATTTAAGTACTGTTAGGATTTTTTATTTTAATTGTAATTTAGTATTTTATGTAATTTGGGGTTAATTTTGTGGGTGTTCGGTTATGGTGCTTAGTAATTAAATTAGTTATTTGCATTGTGGGGGTTTGGCAGATTAGGGGTTAATAGGGTAATTAGGGTACTTGCGTTGTGGGGGTTTGGCGGATTAAGGGTTAATAGTTGTATTAGGATTGTTGTGTGGGTTTGGTGGTTTAGGGGTTAATAGTTTTATTAGGATTATTGCGTTGTATGGGTTTGGTGGATTAGGGGTTAATAGATTTATAGGGTTTGTTGCAATGTGGGTTAATGGCGGATTAGGGATTAATACATTTATTGGGTTTATTGCGATGTGGGTTAATGGCGAATTAGGGGTTAATACATTTATTATGTTTACTGTGATGTGGGGTAATGGCGGATTAGGGGTTAATATATTTTATTAGTTATTGTGGTTGGGTTGGCGGTTGACAGGTAGATAGATAATGCGCATGCGTTAGGTGCTAGTTAATATTTTCAGGCAGTTACGGTGCTCACATTTTAAGCGTAAGGCTTGCTGCGTCTGCCTATGTTTGGCGTGGTGAAAATGGAGTAATATTTCTTCATTTTCGCTGCGTAAGTCCTAGCGCTGAATATGTGATATTAATTTTCAACGCGGTTCTATGTTAGCTCATGGGAGTAAAAATTGCGGGTGATGGGTGAAATATACGTTTATATGCGGCGGCGTATATGTGATACCAAATCCGTGTAAAAAAAACGGCTTTGTGGGCAACGCCGCATATGTAATCTTGCCAAATAAGTCTACAATGTGTATTTGTAAAAATCCAAAGTAAATAGTGAACACATATTGCAAAGTTGTTTTCCTATGCATAACTAAATGTTTTATATAACAAATCTCAAGGAGTTTACTGTCTCTTTTTAATTTATATAGTTACAGAAATGAGATAAACGCCACATAAAGCCACTTGTTTGGAGCACAGCAGATTCTGCGTTCACTGCATGAATTCACAAGTAGCTACATAACAGTTCTTTCAGAATGTTTCAATGCTCTTGTTAAAGGGACACTGTACCCAAATTTTTTCTTTTGTGATTCAGATTGAGCATGCCATTTTAAGCAACTTTCTAATTTACTCCTATTTTCAAATGTTCTTTATTCTCTTGGTATCTTTATTTGAAATGCAAGAATGTAAGTTTAGATGCCGGCCCATTTTTGGTGAACAACCTAGGTTGTCCTTGCTGATTGGTGGATAAATGCATTCACTAATCAAAAACTGCTGTCCAGAGTTCTGAACCTAGAAAAAAGCTTAGATGCCTTCTTTTTCATATAAAGATAGCAAGAGAACGAAGAAAAATTGATAATAGGAGTAAATTAGAAAGTTGCTTAAAATTGCATGCTCTATCTGAATCACAAAAGAAAATTTTTGGGTACAGTGTCCCTTTAAGGATCTCACAGATCAGTGTGGACTGTGACAATTTTCTGCATTATGACTGCTATTAATAACATCCACCCCCCAACCTAAGGGGATGAAGATAAGTGGAGGATATTCTCTAACTTGAATGAGAACATCGCAGCTATGAGAAGAGTAATGGGTAGTGCATGCAGACTTGTTTACAAAGCAAGGTTTTAATCTCTAGGCGGAGCAGCAAGAAAATGTTACAGTAATTCTAGATCCATCAGAAGTTTACTTCAAACCTAGAAAAAAGGATATACTGTATATGAAAGCTATATGTGTAGATTTTTAAATATTTGCCTAGATGCGCCTGAGGTTAATGAGGGGCCTCACTATGAAAGTGAGATTATGTTTGGAATGTATTGAGCATTGCTTCATCTATATTGTCCATAGATTCTTTAGTGGGTATTCCCGCCATATATTTGCTATAGTTGCTTGAGGTACCCACTACATTTCGCACATGAAACAAGAACCTCTTGCATAGTGGAGAAACAAGACTGCAACAACTGCAGTAAATAAATTTGAAACCCAGTTAAAGGGACAGTCTACTCCCAGAATTGTTATTTTTTAAAAGATAATCACTTTATTACATATTCCCCAATTTTGCATAACCAACATGGTTATATTAATACACTGTTTCCTTTTTTCACCTTGTATCTAAGCCTCCGCAGACTGCCCCCTTATTTCAGTTCTTTTGAAAGACTTGCATTTTAGCCAATCACTGCCCTCTCATAAGTAACTCCATGGGTGTGAGCATAATGTTATCTATATGAAACACATGAACTAATGCCATCTAGCTGTGAAAAAGTTGTCCAATGCATTCAGATAAGAGGCAGCCTTCAGGGGCTTAGAAATTAGCATATGAGCCTGCCTAGATTTAGCTTTCAACTAAGAATACCAAGATAACAAAGCAAAGTTGATGATAACAGTAAATTGGAAATTACATGCCCTATATGAATCATGAAAAAAAAATGCCTGAGAGACAGTCATCAATCAATGTGCTGCCACTTTATAGCACTGCTTGGTTTTTGACTGTTCTCTTCGAACAGTGCTTCTCTCAGGCTGCACTTTGTTGAGGAAAACATACACCATGCAGCCAAAACACAACACTGTTCCAATAGAATAGCCTGATGTGGAGCAGCACTGCAAAGTGAATGTTTTCTGCATGTGTCCTGTTCTCTCTGCAGTCATGTTGCGTTTTCTGCGATGAAATCTCAGATCATAGCATGTTCTGCCTTGGGGTGGCAAAGTAGTCTTTATATAGAACAGAGGGTGTCTCAGCAACTTCATAGGTATCAACAAAGTGATGCCCATGGACTTTCCAGGGGTTTGATTATTTTTCACTTAATGTTAACACCAATCATGAAGAATTCATAAGGTTTCTATTGCCTTGGTGAAGTATATTGTTTCTCTGTTGTGTCTTACTCAAAATTTTGTTTTAGGGTTTTTTCCATATTAATTAATTTGTTCTTTAACATATTTTTATAATATATCTTTCTCCCATGTTTGTCCTAGTTCACAAAACAAATGTAACATAGATTTTGACAGCAGATAGGAACTATTGGCTCAACAAATCTGTCCCAAATTTATTAAAAGTATAAGTTTATTTAGTTTGTAGAATAGCTTTGTCTTATCCCAGACATTTTTAAAGGGATATGAAACCCAACTTTTTTTGTTTCATGATTCAGATAGAGTATGCAATGTTAAGCCACTTACTAAATTACTCCTATTATACATTTTTCTTTATTCTCTTGGTATCTTTATTTGAAAAAGTAGGAATGTAAGCTTAGGAGGCGACCCATTTTTTTGTTCAGCACCTGGGTAGCGTGCGCTTGCTGATTGGTGGCTAAATGTAGCTGCCAATCAGCAAGCGCTACCCAGGGTGCTGAACTAAAAATGGGCCGGCTCCTAAGCTTTATATTTCTGCTTTTTCAAATAAAGATACCAAGAGAACGAAGAAAAATTGATAATATGAATAAAATAATAAATTGCTTAAAATTGTATACTCTATCTGAATCAGGAAAGGAACATTTTAGGTTAAATATCCATTTAAAGTCTTCCAGTGTTTGTCCTTACCACCTCTAATAGAAGTTTATTCCACGAATCAACCACCCTTAAACTTGAGAAGATCAAACATTTGCAAAGGTGTCTTACCTTTTTTTAATCAAACATTATGTACATGTTAGTGTTTTGGGGTACTTTGGAGCAGTAAGCATGCAGGCTATAAATACTTTAATAGGGCTGTAACCTGTATTCCTTAATATATATATATATATATCTATATATCTATATATATATGTATATATATATATATATATATATATATATATATATATATATATATATATATATACAGGTGGCCCTCGGTTTACAACGGTTCAATTTACACCGTTTCAGAATAACAACCTTTTTTTCCAGTCATGTGACTGCTATTGAAAAGCATTGAGAAGCAGTGCATTGATTAAAATAGCCAGTAGGTGGAGCTGTCCGCTTGTGTTGCAGCAAAGCCAAACAAGCTGAAATTAATCAGTTTAACCGGACCTGAGCTATCGTGCAGATTTCAAAGGAACAATATCTTCCTGTCTATAAATCAGTCCAGATTGGAATGCATAAAAAGAACTGTTTGCAGATAAATGCAAGTGAAGTCTGTGTTGTGTGATTATTTCATTAGGTTTATAATGCTGTTTAGCAAATGGTTTTTGTTCATTTAATTTAGTTTAATTATATATTCTGTGTTGTGTGATTATTTTATTTGGTTTATAATGCTGTTTAGCATTTAAAGTCTTCATTTCAAAGCTTTAAAAATAATGTATTAGGTGTTACTTATGACAATTTTGAGAGGGGCCTGGAACCTAACTCCCTCACTTCCCATTGACTTACTGGGAAACTGGGTTTCAAATTACAACGGTTTTGATTTACAACCATTCCTTCTGGAACCTAACCCCGGCGTAAACTGAGGGCTACCTGTGTATATATATATGTGTATATATATATATATATATATATATATACATATATAATGTATAGGGAGAGAGAGAGAGAGAACATGATCTCAATTATGATGGTTTTGATTAGAGCAGAACAAGACTTTTAGCTTTAACTTTGACTCAGTCGCATATTGAAGAAATATATCCTCTGTTAAACACTGTGTTGTATGCTGTAATTGTCTACCAAGCAGCCTAATGTCACACAATGTCAGTGTCGGAGGCATGACAGACTTAAAGGGACACTGAATCCCAATTTTTTCTTTCGTGATTCAGATAGAGCATGCAATTTTAAGCAACTTTCTAATTTACTCCTATTAATTTTACTTTGTTCACTTGCTATCTTTATTTGAAAAAGAAGGCATCTAAGCTTCTTTATTTTGGTTCAGCAAATCCACCAATCAGCAAGAATAACCCAGGTTATTCACCAAAAATGGTCTGGCATCTAATCTTACATTCTTGCATTTCAAATAAAGATACCAAGAGAATGAAGAAAACTGACACTGTTGACCACCCTCTTCTGCTCCAAACCCTCCAATCCTTAGGCATCTGTGACACAGCTCTCTCGTGGTTCTCTTCCTATCTGACTAACCGTACATTTAGTGTAGCCTTCACCGGAGCATCCTCTGCCCCGTTACCACTTTCTTTTGGGGTACCTCAAGGCTCTGTCCTTGGTCCCCTTCTCTTCTCAATCTACACGTCGTCACTAGGTTCCTTAATAAAGTCCCATGGGTTTCAATACCATTTGTATGCCGATGATACCCAAATCTACCTCTCTGCACCAGACCTACCTCCTTCCTTACTAACCCGTGTCACTAACTGTCTTTCTCACATCTCATCTTGGATGTCCTCTCACTACCATAAGCTAAATCTCTCCAAAACTGAACTCCTTATTTTTCCCCCTTCTTCCAATGTCTCCACCCCCAAAATTTCTATAACTGTTGATAATTCCACCATTACCCCTACCCCGCTCGCCCGGTGTCTTGGGGTCACACATGACTCAGATCTTTCCTTCACTCCTCACATCCAGTCCTTGGCTAAAGCCTGCCGCTTCCACCTTAAAAACATTGCGAAAATTAGACATTTCCTTACACAAGATACAACCAAGATCTTAATCCACTCTCTCATCCTTTCCCGCCTCGACTACTGCAATTCCGTCCTCTCTGGTCTACCTAGCTGCCGCACAGCTCCTTTACAATCCATTATGAATGCCTCTGCCAGACTCATCTTCCTTACTTGTCGCTCTTTATCTGCTGCACCTCTCTGCCATTCCCTTCACTGGCTTCCTCTTGCCTCTAGGATTAAACATAAAATCCTCACCCTGACATATAAAGCTCTCAACTGCACTGCTCCCCCCTACATCTCAGAACTTGTCTTTAGATACTCTCCCTCCCGTCCCCTTCGATCAGCTCAGGATCTCCTCCTCTCTTGTTACTTCCTCACATTCACGTTTACAGGACTTCTCCAGACTGGCCCCCATCTTGTGGAATTCCCTGCCTCGCTCCATAAGACTCTCCCCTAGTTTTAACAGCTTCAAGCACTCCCTAAAAACTCTACTATTCAGGGATGCATACAACCAACTAACCTTTCCTAACGCCATTGCTTTCCCCTTGAACCCCTTGGATTGTAAGCCTATGGGCCCAGCTGTTTACAGATTGCTTCATAAGAGCCGACTACAACAGTGATACTCTCAGCAGGGCCCTCTACCCACTTGACCCCTATAAAAGCTATCCTGTACACCAACTATGTTTACAGCGCTGCGGAATCTGTTGGCGCTCTACAAATACCTGATAATAATAATAATAATAGGAGTAAATTAGAAAGTAGCTTAAAATTGCATGCTCTGTCTGAATCACGAAATAAAAAAATTTGGTTCAGTGTCCCTTTAAAGGGACATTAACACTTTGAGATGGTAATATAAAATGACAAATCGTATATATATAAAAAAAAAGCCTGCAATATAATAATGCTTTTATTAATTATTTTGTCCCCTTTTTGTAATTTCATTCTGAAATTGTGAGCTTTTCAGAGCCTATTAGAAATGAAAGTGCAAAACACTGTTATATTCCACACAGCCATTTACTGCACACTCTACTGACCTATTTATAACTGTCTCTAATTGGCCACAGCAGAGAAGGTAACCTAAGTTACAACATGACAGCTCCCATTGTTATATTGACACTAAAATTTTACACTTATTTTGTCAATATTTAAACAACTAATGAAACTTTACAAAATACATCTATATGTTATACTCAGACTAATCTTTTCTTTGAATGCATCATTCTAGCTAGCATTTATTAAGTGTTTAATGTCCCTTTAATAGAGGTTGAAAACGTTTGACTTAAAGGGACACTGTACCCAAAAAAAATTATTTCGTGATTCAGATTGAGCATGAAATTTTAAGCAACTTTCTAATTTACACCTATTATCAAATTTTCTTCACTCTCTTGGAATGTAAGTTTAGATGCCGGCCCATTTTTGGTGAACAACCTGGGTTGTCCTTGCTGATTGGTGGATAAATTCATCCACCAATAAAAATGTGCTGTCCAGAGTACTGAAACCAAAAAACAGCTTAGATGCCTTCTTTTTCAAATAATGATAGCAAGACAATGAAGAAAAATTGATAATAGGAGTAAATTAGAAAGTTGCTTAAAATTGCATGCTCTTTCTGAATTACAAAAGAAAAAAATTGGGTTCATTGTCCCTTTAAGAGAATCTCTTACACATACCTTGTCTAAGGTTCACAATAAAGAATGATGATGATGAAGCTCGTGTTCAGCTAAAAAAATGCACAGCCTGTGTGAAACTCTGTCAAGTAAATAAATCCACTTCCAGGTGTAGGAATATGTAGTTGTTATCCATGAGCTAATCTTGTGTAAGGAATTCTAATGAAATATTTGTAAATAATAGCCTGTTACATTGTATGAATCTGTGATCTTATTATTCATTTTACACAAATAAAAATGAGCAGAAGCCTAGATATATAATGTAATGTAAGGGGAGCTGTGTACTGAGGAATCTGTATCTAGCAGCTTCTACTTATCCTTATGAGACTGATTACCGAACATCAAAACTGCCTTTAATACAAATCAGCTCTGGCTCGTTATCTCTGTTCTTCCTCTCACTACCTGCGTTCTGTTCAACTACTATTACGTCACTTGTATCTAGCTAATTGTTACTGTACTGTCCTATTTTCCTGTCATCATATGTTTTCTTTCATGTAATTGGCAAGAGTCCATGAGCTAGTGACATATGGGATATACAATCCTACCAGGAGGGGAAAAGTTTCCCTAACCTCAAAATGACTATAAATACACCCCTTACCACATCCACAATTCAGTTTTACAAACTTTGCCTCCTATGGAGGTGGTGAAGTAAGTTTGTGCTAAGATTTCTACGTTGATGTGCGCTTTTCAGCATTTTGAAGCCCGGTTCCTCTCAGAGTACAGTGAATGTCAGAGGGATGTGAAGGGAGTATCACCTATTGAATGCAGTGGTTTTCCTCACAGGAGATCTATTTCATAGGTTCTCTGTTATCAGTCGTAGAGATTCATCTCCTACCTCCCTTTTCAGATCAACAATATACTCTCATATTCCATTACCTCTACTGATAACCGTTTCAGTACTGGATTGGCTATCTGCTATATGTGGATGGGTGTCTTTCGGTAAGTATGTTTTCATTACTTAAGACACTCTCAGCTATGGTTTGGCAATTTATGCATTAATATAAAGTTCTAACTATATGTATTGTACTTATGTTTGCCATGAGTCAGGTTTATGTATATTTCCTTTTGCAGACTGTCAGTTTCATATTTGGGGAAAAAAATATTTAGGATTTTTTTTTCTTACCTGGGGTTTAGTCTTTTTTCTCATTGACTGCTTTTTTCTTCAGCGGAAAATGGCTGTTTTTATTTTATCCCTCCCTCTCTAGTGACTCTTGCGTGGACTTCTACATCTTGGGTATTGCTATCCCATACGTCACAAGTATGGGATAGTATGTACAAGTTAAATTCCTCTGACCTAATAATTTACCTCTCTTTCTTCCCTTTCACCTTTTTCTTTCTTTCTTTCAATTTACCAATGTTTTATTAGGCCCCCCTTTATTTTTTTTTCTGTCTTGTTCCTAAATCCATTATCCCTCACCTTAGCCTTTCTATAAATGAATACTATCCGGGTTAAAGGAACAGTATTCAGTGCCTTTTTTATATGACACTAATTTTGCATTTATATGTGCTGTTTTTTTAAGTATACTGTTTAGAAGATAACATTAAGATGATGTTTAATTTTAACTTCATCAGTCTGACATATGATATTTATTGCTAAATTAAATCTTTCCATGCCATAGAAAGCAAAGCAACTTTGTTTAAGATTCTTGGCCAAAAAATAATGCCAAAAGAAGAAACCCATGCACCATTGCTCCTAGAAGCATGAGTGTGATTATAAAGCATGGTGTGCCGACAGTTCCTAAGTCACTGAAGGAGAAAGTACACCTCTCTTTTAAATGGTGCATGTTAGCACATTACATCTCCACAGCAACTGTTTCTAGCAAAATTCTTCACACGTATTTATCTTAAATAAAACACGAAGGGCTTTTAGCCTGTATCTCCATTTTACCATTGCCCTTCTGAAATATTAAGAAAGACGCACTCCTGATTTTGGTTTTACTGAAAAATTCTATTCTAAAGTAATAACTATTGAAAAAAAGTGTAGCATATTGTGACACTTTACAATGGACTTCTATGTTTAGAGTTGTGCAGACAGAGGTTAAGAATATGTTAGCACCCATAAAGGTTCACGCTTTATTGAACCTCAGTTGCCAGCTGGAATCTCATTTACTAGGTGTGACAAAGGAATATGATTTGCCTCTAACCAGTAAATGAACTTTAGTCCTGATACAGAACTATCCAAATGACAGTTATGCAGGCAAGAACTTCCATTAGTTTCATACAACTGCGCTGTCAGTATTTTTTGCTTTAGCGCTTTTGGCTAATTAAAGCAGCAACTGATAGTGGTAGGGTCTCTACATAGCTATTTAAAAGTTGCATTCAAATATCAAATGTAACAGTTATATGTTTTAACATAGCATTTAGGTTGTTGAATTAAGAATAAAATATTTAAATGTGGATAAAAAAGAAACGGTTGGTTTCAAGCCATTGTATTTATTGTGGGTATTGAGGTATAAGATATCATAAGAATTCTAAAGGATAGGGACCTTGGCATTTGTTTTTCAACCGTTCACAATCTGTGTTTCAACCGTTCTACTCATGGAAATGTCAAGAACCTCTCGGTACATAGTGGCAAGAGGAAAATGTATCAGAGAAGTCTCCAAATGTTGCCGTAAACTGTGTGGGGAAAAAACTGCACAGAAGACATTCACACAGCTTAAAGAGACATGACACGCAAAAAAAAAATTTTTTTCCATGATTCAGATAGAACATCCAATTAATTACAATTTACTTCTATTGTCAAATATATTTAATTCTCATTGTATTCTTAGTTGTACAGAATTCCTAGGTAGATAGCCTGAATATGTCTGGGGCACTATATGACAGCTGTTTTGCAAGAATGGTTTTGAGCACTATATGGCAGCAGGATCTGCACAATGTATAACATTGTTAAAGAGTGACATTCTTGCAAAACCTCTGCCACTTAGGGCAGCATATACAGGAACACTCTTGAGCCTACCTATTTTCTTTTTAACAAAGTATGCCAGGAGAACAAAGTAAATTTAATAATAGAAGTAAAACTTTTTTTTTGTGTATACCTTTAAAAATGTAGAACCCCTTGTCAATGCAGACCAGTGATTTGCTTGTAGGAGAAAAAATGAAGCTTTTAAGGAAAAGAACACATTACCTACAGTTAAATACGATGGAGGATCATTGGGGTTGTGAGGCTGCTTTCCTGCCTCCGATACTGGAGACCTTGAACATATTGAGGAAATCATGAATTCAGAGGATTACAAAGGCATTTTACAGTTAAATGTGCTACCCAGTGTCTGGAAAAATTGGTATGGGGTTAAGATCTCTGGTCCTCTGTTCCAAAGCACACATCCAAAAGCATGAAATAATGGCTGAAAATTAAAACATGGATTGTTTTAGACTAGCCAACAATAAGTCCTGGTCTCAATACAATTAAAAATATTTATAATAGATGAAATATGTCATTGGGAAACATTCAAGAGCTTGAACAAGTTGAAGAGTGGGAGAAAGTACCATTAGACAGGTACAACAAGCTCATAGAAAGCTACATGAAATGTTTGGAGGCTATCATTGTTGCTGAACACGCAGACCCACATTTATTATAATCTGGTCGGACAAGGCTCCTGTCCAGGAACCTTGTGCAGCCAGCACCCCCTTCTCTTGCGTAACCAGTTGTGTGAGAGCAGGGATTGTCTTTCATCCTGGTCCTTCCTGTCAGTGAGGCTTAGTAGCAGCGGTCTTAAAGTGATTGTAAAGTTTAATCAATTAAATCCCAGTATCTAAAAATACTCTTAAAAACAGGGGCACTTTAATTCATGAAACTTTACAAAAATGCTTTTTCTTTCCTAAGGCATATAGAGTCAATGAATCATTCTAATTGCTAGTGGGATATTCACTCCTGGCCAACATGAGGAGGCAAAGATCACCCCAGCAGAGCTGTTAAGTATTACTTCCCTTACACATAACCCCCAGTCATTCTCTTTGCCTCTGTCAAGGGAGGATGTGCGAAGATGGTGTCTTAAGATATTTAATCCTTTTATGGGTATTGGGCTATGCTGTCTCCATGTCAATCTCTTTAGTAAGAGTAATGGTGGCTGTTAGCAGTTAGAAAGCAACAAAGTGGTCTTTGCTTTATTTCTAAAATTTTTGCTACCCCTTTATGGAAAGCCAGGGTTGGTTACTATGTTCTTTCTTTTTCTACAGGTCCATGGCAGAAGAGAAGGTATCTACTACACCTTAGAAGTCGTTCCCTGCAGGAGCCAGCAGATAAGTGCTTCCCTTCTAGGTTAGAAGGTACCAACACTCTAAGGGTTAATTCCCTTGTGGATTTCATTATTGGGAATCCTTTATTTCTCTGTTCAGAAACATGGATGTATAAGGGGGCACTGCATTAAAAGAGGTTGACAGAATTTAAGATTAATCTTAGACTTTGAGCAATATTAGTCACTTGAAGCTATGGCTCAGTGGTTAAGTGATTGGATTGGAACCCCAGAGGAACCAGGTGAGGGTGACTTTCTACTCTTTATTGGGGATAGTGTATAAACGTATTGCTTTTTTCTTCTAAGTCTGGAATTGTTTGCGCGCCATTTTTTTTTTTTTGGTGGCGCAGTTTCATTTAGTTGCGGTCACATACGTTCCTCCGTATTTCCGCTTCTCGGAGTTCATAGCGGAGTTGGTAGTGGGTATGTGGATGTTTTTAGTCTCTGTCTAAAGACTCGATCTACTGTGCTGCTATCGTAGCGAGATTTCAAGTGCACATTTTTGGCTCCTGTCTAAAACGACTACAGCTACAATCGTGGGAGATCCAGGCTAGCTAGTGGGAGTGTTCTTCTGGTTCAGGAGGTGGTAAGTTCTCAGCAGAGCTCAGGTATTACAGTGCTGTTTTTTGTTTTATACAGATTGTTATATAGAGAGTATATGTTATAAAAAGTTTTTTTCTTTTGGGCTCTATTTATTTTGCTAATTTTTTGTGGGGACCAATTTATTCATAGTTATGGATACTAATGAAGAAAGTGGGTCTTTTGAAAAATGTTTATTTTGCTTGTAGGCTAATGCACCTCCTGTGCAGTTTTGCTCCTCTTGTCTAAATAAACTTTATGGTTTAAAGATAAGATTTCTCTCTCAGAGCCTTCTGTCTCTTAGGATAATGTTGTCCTAATAATGCCTCAGCTTTCCCCTCAAACGTCCCAAGATTCACATGCAGTGCCCTGTGGTTCCTCTCAACAACCTCTGTTTCAGCAGCCTTATCAGCTTTTCCGAATGTGGCTGGTAAGCGCAAGAGGAAATCTAAATATATGGATGTTAATAAGGGTTCTGACTCCGCTAAGGCTGCGTTAGTCAGTTTGTCTCAGTTATCTGATGAGGATGATACCTCAGTGGCTTCTAAAAGGAGAATTGTCAAATTCTGATACTGTAGTGAAAAATTCTGCAGATTCATTTCAGATTTAAGTTAGAACACCTCCAAGTACTTTTAAAGGAAGTTCTTGCTACTTTGGAATAATCTGACTCATCTGTTGTGGAAAATCCAAAGAGGTCTAGTAAAGTTAATAGGGTATATGATATACCCTCGTCTGTGGAAGTGTTTCCAGTTCCAGACTGTATGGCAGATATCATAACTCAGGAATGGGATAAACCAGGGATTCCTTTTTCCCTGTCCCCTGTTTTTAAAAAGATGTTTCCTGTCGCTGACTTTATTCATGGCGCACAGTGTCCAAGGTAGAGGAAGCTATCGCTAACTTTTGCCAAGAGAACTATTCCTATTGAAGATAGTTGTTCTTTCAAGGATCCCATGTATAAGAAGCTTGAGGCTTTTTTGAAGAAAATGTATATTCATCAGGGATTGCAGTGGCAGCCTGTTGCTAGTATTGCTACAGTTGCGGGGCAGCATCTTATTGGTGTGATGATTTATCTAATCTAATCTTAGAAGAGACGACTATAGAGAAAATCCAAGACAGGATCAAGGCTCTAAAGCTAGCCAATACCTTTATTTGTGATGCCAACATGCAAGTTCTTAGGCTGGGAGCTAAGATTTTAGATTTTACTGTTTTAGCACGCAGAGCTCTGTGGTTAAAATCTTGGTCTGCAGATGTCACATCCAAGTCAAAGCTTTTATCTTTGCCTTATAAGGGTAAAATCTTGTCTGGTCCAGGTCTGGCTAAAATAATTTCCGAGATTACAGGTGGAAAAGGCACTTTCATACCTCAGGATAAAAAGAATAGACCTAAGGGTCAACAGAGTTCTAATTTTCATTCCTTTCGTAACTTTAAGGGACAAAAGTCTTCCTTCTCCTCTTCAAAGTCGGAGCACTCCAAGTCTTCTTGGAGGTCCAATCAGCCTTTGAATAAAGGAAAGCAAGCCAAGAAACCTTCCGCTGATTCTAAATCAGCATAAACTGACCGCCTCCGATCCTGTATTGGATCAAGTGGGGGCAGGCTCTTTTTTTTGGGCAGGCTTGGATAAGCAATGTCCCAGATTCTTGGGCTGTAGACATAGTGTCCCATGGTTACAGAATAGGATTCAAATTGTGTCCTCCCAGGGCCAGATTCCACATGTCAAGGTTACCTATAGACCGGATAAAGAGTGAGGCCTTCTTAAACTGCGTAAAAGACCTATCCTACCTGGGAGTGATTGTTCCAGTTACTCTAGAGGAACAGGGTCTAGGATTCTATTCAAATCTATTTGTAGTTCCCAAAAAGGAGGGCACTTTCCGTCCCATACTGGACCTGAAGTGTCTTAACCAATTCCTCAGGGTTCCGTCCTTCAAAATGGAGACCATCCATTCCATTCTTCCTTTGGTTCTAGAGGGTCAGTTCATGACGACCATAGATCTGAAGGACACATATCTTCATGTTCCCATTCACAGGGATCATTACCAGTATCTGAGGTTTGCCTTTCTAAGCAAACATTTTCAGTTTGTTGCCCTTCCTTTTGGCCTTGCTACAGCTCCCAGAATTTTCATGAGGTTCTGGGGGCTCTTCTGGAAGTGGTCAGGTCCCAGGGCATTGCTGTGGCACCTTATCTGGACAACATCTTAGTTCAAGTGCCATCTTTTCATCTAGCAAAATCTCATACAGAGATGTGGTCTATTCTACGTTCCCATGGGTGGAAAGTGAATCTGGGAAAGAGTTCCCTTGTTCCAGATACAAGTGTGTGTTTCTTAGGAACAATTTTAGGTTCCCTGTTCATGAAGATTTTTCTGACGGACGTCGGAAAATCCAAACTTCATGCTTCTTGCCTTTGTCTTTAGTCTGCTATTCGTCCATCAGTAGCTCAATGCATGGAGCTGATTGGTCTGATGGTTGCCTCCATGCACATTAATCCTTTTGCTCGGTTCCATCTGAGACCTCTGCAACGATGCATGCTCAGTCAATGGAACGGGGACCACACAGATCTCTCGCAGAGGATTAATCTAGACTTCCCAACAAGAGTCCCTCTCTTGTGGTAAATTTCACAGGACCATCTGTCTCGGGGCAAATGCTTCCTGAGGCCTTCCTGGGTGATTGTGACCACAGACATCAGCCTGTTGGGCTGGGCATCAGTTTGGGGCTCTTTAAAAGCACAGGGTCTGTGGACTCCGGAGGAGTCTTCTCTTTCCATAAACATCTTGGAGTTGAGAGTAATCTTCAGTTCCTTGATAGCCTGGCCTCAACTAGCGTTGGTCCAATTTATCAGATTTCCGTCGGACAACATCACCTCTGAGGCTTACATCAACCACCAGGGAGGAACTCAGAGTTCCTTGGCAATGAAGGAGGTGACTGGCATTCTCCAGTGGGAGGAGTCTCAAAATTGCCATCTCTCTGCCATCCACATACCAGGCGTGGACAACTGGGAGGCGGATTTTCTGAGCAGGCAGACTTTTCATCTGGGAGAGTGGGCTTTCCACCCAGAGGTTTTCACTGATCTGAGGTCGCTCTGTCGGTTTCTTGGAACTTCAATCTAGCATACCTGTTTCCTCTGTTTGCACTCCTTCCACGAGTAAAAGCTTGCGTCAAGCAGAAGAGAGCATCTGTGATTCTAATAGCTCCTGCATGGCCTCGCAGGATCTGGTTTGCGGATCTGGTGACAATGTCATCTCTTCCGCCTTGGAGGCTACCTTTGAGGAAGGACCTTCTGCTTCAGGGTCCCTTCCTTCATCCAAATCTGGATTCTCTGAAGCTGACTGCTTGGAGATTAAACATCTAGTTTTGGCTATACATGGCTTCTCTGAGAAAGTCATAGATACTATGCTTCAGGCTCATAAACCAGTTACTTGCAGATTTTACCTTAAGGTATGGCGTAAATACCTTCATTGGTGTGATTCAAAGGATTTCTCATCAAACAAAGTAAGGGTTCCTCGAATTTTGGCTTTTCTTCAGGAGAGCCTGGAAAAAGGTTTGTCAGTCAATACTCTGAAGGGTCAGATTTCTGCCCTGTCTATTCTTTTGCATAAATATCTGGCAGATCTGCCAGACGTTCAGTCTTTTGTTCAGGCCTTGGTCAGAATCAGGCCTGTGTTTAAACCTGTTGCTCCTCCTTGGAGCCTTAATCTTGTTCTTAAAGTTTTGCAGCAGACTCCGTTTGAGCTGTTTGGTTTTTATTGCTATTTCTTCTGCTTGCAGAATTTTCGAACTTTCAGCTTTGCAGTGTGATTCCCCTTACCTTATTTTTCTTGCTGATAATGCAGTCCTATATACTAAGCTGGGGTTTCTCCCTAAGGTAGTGTCGG
This sequence comes from Bombina bombina, assembly GCF_027579735.1. NCBI lineage: Eukaryota > Metazoa > Chordata > Amphibia > Anura > Bombinatoridae > Bombina > Bombina bombina. The sequence continues at coordinate 1,041,907,077 of NC_069499.1, forward strand.
ATCGCAATATTAATCAGGAAATTGTTGTTCCTTCTTTTTGTCCTAATCCTTCTTTACCATAGGAACGTTTTTTGCATAATTTGGATGTTGTGCATGCTCTAAAATTTTACCTTCAAGCAACTAAAGATTTTCCGCAAACTTCTGCCCTGTTCGTTGTTTTCTCTGTTAGGTGTAGGGGTCAGAAGGCCACTTCTACCACTCTTTCTCTCTTGTTGAGAAGTGTTATGCTTATGAGACATCTGGACAACAGCCTCCTGAGAGAATTACAGCTCATTCCACTAGAGCTGTTTCATTTTCCTGGGCATTCAAAAATGAAGCTTCGATGGAGCAAATTTGCAAAGTGGCCACATGGTCCTCCTCCAAACATACTTTTTCCAAGTTCTTTAAATTTGATACCTTTTCCTCGGCTGAGGCTTCTTTTGGGAGAAAAGTTCTTCAAGCCGTGGTGCCTTCGGTTTAGGTCCAACTGTCTTGTTCTCCAACCCTTTCATTCTGTGTCCTCTATCTTGGGTATTGGTTCCCACTAGTAATTAGAATGATTTGTGGACTCTCCATGCCTTAGGAAAAATAAAATGTATGCTTACCTGATAAATTTATTTGTTTTTAGGCATGGAGAGTCCACGACCCGCCCCTATTTATGTTCATGCAGCAGTTTTTTTGTTAAAACCTCAGGCACCTCTATACCTTTGCGTTATCTTCTATTTCCATTTTCCTTCGACCAAATGACTGGGGGTTATGGGTAAGGAAAGTGATACTTAAAAGCTCTGCTGAGGTGCTCTTTGCCTCCTCCTGCTGGCCAGGAGTGAATATCTCATTTGCTGGCCAGGAGTGAATATCCCAATAGTAATTAGAATGATTTGTGGACTCTCCATGCCTGGAAATAAATAAATGTATCAGGTAAGCATAAATTTTGTTTTGTTTCTTTAAAATACTTACCTTTTCCTTACGATAAACAGATCGCCGATCCTCCACTGCATCTCCTTCTGTATTTTGCATATTGATGATGAATCTGACTTTCTCCAGTCGGTGCGTTCCCCCTGAGCTGGACACCAATGCAGGCAAGCAACGATTGGAGGAAGCCGGATTTGTCATGGGTCTGCAAAATACAAAAGAAGATGAGGGCGGGGGATCGGCGGTCTGTTTACCGTAACAGAATGGTAAATATTTTTTTTTAAAAGCATGTAAGTTTCATGAATTAAAGTGCCCCTGTTTTTAAGAGTATTTTAGATACGGGGCTTTAATTGATTAAACTTTACAATCACTTTGACTGCAGCTACCTAACTAGCGTTTTAGGCCAGCTTGCACAACGCCTCAGCTTCATATCAAATAGGAGCAGTCAATTTTTGCACTTGAATGTCCCTTTAAGTACTATATGTATGACATTGTTGCACACACTGCTTCCAAGTGATGAAGACACGTGCACAGTCCTGAGCCTACTTCAGTATGCTCTTGCGTTAAGGAGCTAAGTTTCAACTAAGTGAAATAGGTAAATTTGATAACAGAAGAAGTAAACTGAGTTTTTTGTTTGTTTATTTTAAATTGCACTGAATCATGAAAATGTAACTTTTACTTCAATGGCCATTTAATATCAACATTAACAACACCCAAAATGTTATAAGGGATTAAAGGGACAGTCAAGTCTAAAAAAACTTTCATGATTTAAATAGGGCATCTCATTTTAAACCACTTCCAAATTTACTTTTATCACCAATTTTGCTTTGTTCTTTTAGTATTCTTAGTTGAAAGCTAAACCTAAGAGGTTTATATGCTAATTTCTTAGACCTTGAAGACTGCTTCTAATCTGAATGCATTGTGACCACTAGAGGGCATTAGTTCATGTCTTTCATAAAGATAACATTGAGCTCATGCACGTGAAGTGACCTAGGAGTCAGCACGGATTGGCTAAAATGCAAGTCTGTCAAAATAACTGAAATAAGGAGGCAGTCAGCAGAAGCTTAGATACAAGGTAATTACAGAGGTAAAACGTGTATTATTATAACTGTGTTGATTATGCAAAACTGGGGAATGGGTAATAAAGGGATTATCTTTCTTTTTAAACAACAAAAATTCTGGTGTTGACTGTCCCTTTAAATAAAATATGTCATATAGTGCAAGATTTTAACATAAAACTGTGGACATTATTTAAAAAAATGCAACAAAAAACTACAAACTCCATCCAATCTGCTATTAAACTAGGCATAAGAGGACACTGATAACTGTTTTTGTTTCTTAATTAAATGCAATGTTTAGCTATTACTAAACCACTAATGGATGGGTAGTTTTGAATAACTTTTACCAGTGTAAATATAACCAAGTATCACAGTGTTACAAACATTAACATTTATAACTTAAAGCATGTATCAGAACACAGACATGCTAAATTGCTCTTGTCTACAAAACATGCTGATTTACAAGATGCTGGTACCATATAAAACATCAAATCACACACCATAGGAGTAATATTGAAATATGTTATATTTATAGAGTGTGGAAGTGGGGTCTTTATACAGTCACATAATAGATTAAAGATTGTGAGTGTAGGAAAAGGTAAAACTGCTATGTTTTCCCCAATTGGAGCCAGATGCATTGAAAGGCAGTTCTACAAAAAAAATGACTTCATTATTTAACTTTCCTTCCCAATACACCTATAATGTTTAAATTTTATGTAATTTTTGTTAAAAAAAATTGTGTTCTCACAGCAAGTGGGAGAGAACAGCCGTCTTTCCTGTGATTGACAGTCTGCTAGTCATCAGGAGCAGAGAAAACTCCTGCTGATTTGAAGGCCCTATTTGGATGACCGCCCAGTCTAGGTCTTTATTTCAGACCTCCACTTTGTTGACCTGCTCTTGAGTGTCTCTAGATAGCAAGACATGCAAAGTATGTCTACTTTCTAAAATAAAATTGGCTATGAATTGCCTGGAAGTTTCCTCTTGAGGATATGCTTTGGCGCCTCCACAGCTGAGACCTGTGTTTTGAACTTGTGTTTTTGAGCCTATTGCCACCTTAAACAAATAGTTTTTACTTTAACATACAGTGTTCCATGGTTTTGTGTTTAAAGTATAAGCACATAGGCGCTCTGTCAAAAATACAAACATTGTCTTTGTATCTCAATGACATTATTCTACATTCATATGTAAGGGCACTATTGGGTATAATGATGCATTTTAACGATAATCTGTGCTTTCTTATGCCTTTAGATCAGTATCAGGACAACTTTTGATTTTTTTTCTTTTTTATAGCCATAAATCAAGTATTTGAAATAGGAATAGGGCAGAGAGAAAAAATATACACTGTTTACAGTTGACTATTAAACATTTTATGAATTTATTTATGTTTGCGTTAATTATCAAAGACATCATACAAATTCCATTTGCACAGTAAATGTATAAAGATTTGTATTGCAGTACAAGGGTCATAGCACAGGTAGACATCTTGTGCAACTTGCCCTTAATCATACTATGGCAATGTAATAAAGGCCTTTTAAACATATATTGTGCGTATTGGATTTGTAAGTGAAATGCATAAGGGTGTTATAAAGTTAACCTCTCCAGCAAACACAGTGAATTATTGCAGCAATCCTTTTGGGTTGTTATCTCATTTATAAAGCACTTAGGTTACCCAAGCATATGCAAAATTAATTAGGGATATATGCCAATGTTGTCCTAAAGAAAGACAAATGTTTGGATGATACAATTTTAGATAAACAATAGTTCCATTCAGTATAACTTAATTTGAGTTGTTTGTCTATTTTTGTATATGAAATACTATTTTAATTCTCATTACAAGCAGCTTCACAGAGCAATCTTCCTAAAACTCACTCGGTGCTTTTAACAGAATATAAAAATGTGTACAGAATTGCCACTTGTTTTAAAAGTATCTCCTCGCTTTAAAGTAAATTTTCCTTTACACTACATTAATTTGTCATGTTTGCTATATAATTCCAAATAATTAAGATAAAGACTGAATCATGTTCTTAAAAGAAGTTGGTTGACAGTAGAAAAAGATTTTTGTAGACTGTTCTAGAATTCTTTATATCTGAAAAGCTGGTCATATTACCGTAATATGGAATTTTTAATGTATTATCAGCATTGTATAAGAATGGGTGGTGTTTGTGTAAATTAAAATCTTCCTTACAAGGAGAGGAAACTTTATAAAAATTTACAGAGATAGTAATGAATTCCAGGGATGGAGGGTAAAACAGAACAGAATAAAGAATTAAAGGATGAATGATCTTACCAGATGAGTATTATGGAATAAATATATGGGCAAAGAAATAGAGGGCATTTTAAATATTTTTTTTTAATTCAGAGAGAGATGCACGGTTAATTAAAGTATTTGTAAAGTAGATAGCTTAGGAGGAATTGTGAGTGTAAGGGTATGAGGTTAAGAAGAGGACTCCTTGCTTACATGCCCTACAGAGATGCAACTGCACCTCACTAACTAAACATACAGCTGGGGTTTGTTGCTTTCTCTCATTCACAGGAGAATTGCCTGGTATTTCAAGGCTGAACTGTCATTCTGGCAGATCAGACGTATATGCTACAGAATATATCTCCTCTGAGCAAGAAGTACCAAGCTAAAAGAGACACTGGCCTGCTAAACAAGGAAGGAAGTTTTTTTTCTAGCTAATATTCATTCTCAGTTGAGTGTGTCTCTATCTTTTGGTTTGTTTGTTTTTTATTATGAGTGAGGTAAGTTAGTCTAGGTGCAGTGTTTTAGATTACTTGTCTGACTGAAATGAGGAATTGTTTTTAAGCTTAAAGGGACACTCAAAATTAAACTTTCATTATTCAGATAGAGCATGCCATTTTAAACATCTTTCCAATTTACTTCCATTAACTAAATGTGCACAGTCTTTTTATATTTAAACTTTTTGCGTCACCAGCTCCTACTGAGCATGTGCAAGAATAAGTGTGTATGCATTTGTGAATGGCTGATGGCTGTCACATGGTACGTGTATGCATTTGTGATTGGCTGATGGCTGTCACGTGGTACAGGGGGAGTGGAAAAAGACAACTTTTAAAATTGTCAGAGAAACAAATCTACTGCTCATTTGAAGTTCAGACTAAGTGCTATTGCATTGTCTTGTTATTTTGCAATTGTTGATTATGCAAATCTACTGTGTTGACTGGTCCTTTAAAGGGACACTCAATCAAAATTAAACTTTCATTATTCAGATACAGCATGTCATTTTAAACAACTTTCCAATTTACTTCCATTAACAAAATGTGCACAGTCTTTTTATATTTAAACTTTTTTAGTCACCAGCTCCTACTGAGCATGTGCAAGAATAAGTGTGTATGCATTTGTGAATGGCTGATGGCTGTCACATGGTACGTGTATGCATTTGTGAATAGCTGATCGCTGTCACATGGTACAGGGGGAGTGGAAAAAAGACATAACTTTTAAAATTGTCAGAGAAACAAATCTACTACTCATTTGAAGTTCAGACTAAGTGCTATTGCATTGTCTTGTTATCTTGCATTTGTTGATTATGCAAATCTACTGTGTTGACTGGTCCTTTAAATGCCGAGATGGATAACATATGAAGAGTAAATGAGAGGAAAGTGTCATTGCCTACCATTTTCAAAATTTATGTGGTTTGAGCAGCCAGTAGAAGATGATCAAGAGTTATTATAAATGGGATGAACAGGTATAGATTTGGGGTCATCAGCATAGCAATGGTACTGTAAGCCTATCAATTGTAACAAGAGTAGACTTACCAAGAGTAATGAACAAAAGAATGAAGGACCTCTGGAAGGGCACTAACAGCAGGAAAATGTAATATTAATATTTACTTTTTTAAATACTTTTGTTTAATGTTTAAGACAAGATTAACAATATTCTGGAGATTCCTTCACACATCTGTACCAATTCCGAGAAAAATTATCTCCTAGTGCACACATATTTACTCAACCTAAGTGTAAAGAAAATGTATTACAGGACTCCTGTTGGATCAGTTTGCCATAGAAAGGGAAGCCAGAAACCACATAAGAGTTTTTTTTTCCACTGTAAGGCATTCCAATCCATTAGAGTTGGCAATGCAAAAATCTCTAATTCAATTTTTTATTATTTTCAGAGGCATTCCAGGGAACCTCTAATGTATTAGGGTGGTGTTAATTTAAAACTAATTACTTGAATTAATTTGAAAACCCTACTAAGAAACATGCATAGTGCCTTATCTAATGTGTTTGAATAGACCCTATAGTCAAAGTCATGCACTTAGAACATCTTTGTGCCACTTTAGATGAGGAAACGGTCATCTAAAGGGGAGGAGAGTTCATGGCTTCATTCATTACTATTGGGAATTAAGAACCTGGCCACCAGGAGGAGGCAAAGACACCCAGCCAAATTCTTAAATACCTCCCCCACTACCCTCATTCCCCAGTCATACTTTGCCTTTCGTCACAGGAGGATGGCAGAGGAGTGCCTGAGTTTCGGAGTAGTCTCTTATGGAGGGGGTAGTACTCTTCACAGTGGGACTGGAGTTTTAAGTAGTCCTGTCAGCCTCTCAGTGAGAGCCTGGGCGAAAGTTACAGTCCGGAGGGGAGAGTCTTTCTGCGAAACCATCCATACTCATATTAACAGCTCCATAAGCAATCAGCGTTGACTAGTTTCGCTGCCTGCTTTCTTCACTCAAGTTCATGTCAGGAGCGAGGTTACTAACCTGTCACACTTGAAGGGCTGTGTTCCTGTTCCACGGAGTAGATTCTGGTAAGATTGTTTCATTTTTTATTAATAATGATAGCATAGAAGACAGGGTCACAGTGTGGCACCGTTTTATCTTTACAGAATCAAGGGTTAATATTCCTGGAAGGGGGATTATTGAACAGGGGGGTTTATACATGATATTGTTTATTGTGTCGTTGCTGCACTATGTGTGAGATGAGGCTCTGGCAATGTGTGGAACTTTCAGGTTACTTGGGAATCTTGCACGGTCCTGCCAGGCATTCCATGCGACTGGGTGTGGCTATCTATCCTTCCTGTTGATCTGTGGCGCAGGAGACGTAGCAGTTTCTGTAGTCTGAGTCTTACTAGGTGGTGAGTGCCCCGGCCATTGGTGGTGTAAGGGTGCCTTTTTAATAAAGTTAGTCTAACCAAGCGCGCAAGCGATGGAGGACTCTGACGCATTGGAAGGCTCTCCTTCCTTAATAAAGTCTCATTCCTGTGTTTGTGAGGCGGTTCTGATAGATCAGCCTGTTCAACTATGTTCCACATGCCTTGATAAAGTTACAACATCTAAATGTAAACGGATGTCTAGTACTACTGAGCCGTCTACCTCTGAGGGTTCTTCGTCCCGGGAGGTGCGTTCCCTACATTCATCTCCTACTGCACATGCAGCGTTACTTCTTCGGGAGAGATTCGTTGGCCGTTAGGTGTTGCGGACCAACTGGAATCGGCGGTTTCAAAGTGATCCATGCCTTACCACGTTCTGCTAAGTGCAAGCGTAGGGTTTATCATAGCGGCCCGGCCCAGGGTTTGTCCTCGCTGATGGGAGATCCAGAGGCTCTATATGATGACAAGGCCCACTCCGACTCTTCAGAGGAGGCCCCTTCTGGGTCATCTAAACCTCCGGCGGTGGAGGAGCCTGGTTATAGGTTTAGGATTGAGAATTTGCGCTTTCTGCTACGGCAGGTGCTTGCTACTCTGGAAGTTCTGGAACCTAAGATACCGGAGTAACCTGCGATTCCTAAGTTTGACAAGGTATACGAGGACAGGGTAGTACCTCAGTCTTTCCCGGTTCCCGTTACTCCCGTTAAGATGGCTAATATTATTAAGAACGAATGGGAGCGATTAGGTTCTTCATTTTCCCCTTCTTCCTTTAAAAAACTGTTCCCCGTTCCGGACTCTCAGCTTGAGCTGTGGGGGACCATCCCTAAGGTGGATGGGGCTATCTCTATGCTCGCAAAGCGGACGACTATTCCCCTCGAGGATAGTTTGTCGTTTAAAGAGCCCATGGATAAAAAACTGGAAAACATGTTGAGAAAGATGTTTCAGCACACAGGGTTTGTTTTTCAGCCAGCGGCCGTTGCGGCGGTCGCTGGAGCTGCAACATATTGGTGTGAATCCCTGTGTGAAATGGTCGAGGGGGAGACTCCATCGACGAGATACAGGAGAAGATTAAGGCGCTGAAGATCGCCAATTCTTTCATCTGCAATGCCAATATGCAAATTATATGTCTGAATGCTAAGGTGTCAGGTTTTCTGTTTTAGTGCGCAGGGCTCTGTGGCTAAAATCTTGGTCTGCGGACATGACCTCTAAGGCAAGGCTGTTGTCCTTGCCTTTTCGATTATATCCACGGTTACGGGAGGCAAGGGAGCTTTCCTACCGCAGGATAAGAAGACTAAGCCTAAAGGATCTACTTTTCGTCCCTTTCGTACAGATAAGGCCCAGCGCCAGCAACCCGCCGCAAAAGAGGATCAGTCCAAGGGATCTTGGAAGCTAGCTCAATCTTGGAACATGTCTAAGCAGAGCAAGAAGCCCGACAAGACGAAATCGGCATGAAGGGGCGGCCCCCGACCGGTCTCCAGATCAAGTAGGGGCCAGATTATCTCTATTCTTGGACGCATGGTTGCAGGACATTTAGGACCCTTGTGTTCTAGAAGTGGTCTCCCAGGGTTACAGGATAGGGTTCAGATCCCATCCGCCCGAGGGAAGATTCCTTCTGTCAAACCTGTCTTCAAGACCAGAGAAGAGAGAGGCCTTTCTAGAGTGTGTGAGAGATCTCACCTCTCTCTGGGTTATCATACCAGTACCCCTAGTAGAGAGAGGTCTAGGGCACTATTCCAACCTTTTTGTGGTTCCAAAGAAAGTGGGCACGTTCCGCCCAATTCTGGACCTAAAGTGTTTAAACAAGCTTCTGAGTGTTCCATCGTTCAAAATGGAAACGATTAGATCTATTCTGCCCCTAGTTCAAGAGGGACTGTTCATGATGACTGTAGACTTGAAGGACGCTTACCTTTATGTGCCAATGCACAGGGACCATTTCAGGTTCCTAAGATTTGCATTTCTGGACCAACACTTCCAGTTTGTGGCCCTTCCTTTTGGTCTGGAGATGGCCCTGAGAGTCTTCACAAAGGTTCTGGGGGCGCTGCTTGCAGTGGCCAGATCCAGGGGCATTGCGGTGGCCCCTTACCTGGACGACATCCTAGTTCAGGCGCCGTCGATTAGCCTCACAGAGGATCATTCGAGGGCTCTTCTTCTTCTGCTCCAATCTCACTGTTGGAAGATCAACTCAGAAAAGAGTTCCCTGGTTCCCAGCAACAGGGTAGAGTTCCTGGGCACAATAATAGACTCTATGTCCATGAAGATATTTCTCACAGATCAGCAGCGCAGGAAGCTTGTGTCCACCTGTCTAGCCCTTCAGTCTTCAAGCCCATCAGTGGCTCAATGTATGGAGATGATAGGTCTCATGGTGTCAAGCATAGATGTCATCCCATTCACCAGGTTCCACCTAAGACCTCTTCAATTGTGCATGTTGAGACAGTGGAACGGTGATTATTCATATCTATCACCGCTGATATCCCTGAATTCTCGGACTCAGAACTCCCTCTGTTGGTAGATTTGTCCGGAGCATCTGTCCATGGGGACATCCTTCTTGAGACCGTCCTGGGAGATTGTGACCACGAACGCCAGTCTGTCAGGTTGGGGAGCTGTTTGGGGTGCTAGGATGGCAGTCCAGGGAGGAGTCTCTCCTTCCCATCAACATCCTAAAACTATGAGCAATCTACAATGCTCTGAAAGCTTGGCCTTCTCTGGGGTCAGTCAGTTTTATCAGATTCCAGAACGACAACATTACCTCGTGGCTTAGATCAACCATTAAGGCGGTACGAGGAGCTCCCTCGCGATGAGGGAGGTGTCTCGGATCCTGGAGTGGGCGGCGTCCCATGACTGCTCGCTCTCAGCGATTCACATTCCGGGGGTGGACAACTGGGAAGCGGACTTTCTCAGCAGACAGTCCTTCCATCCGGGGGAATGGTCTCTCCACCCTGAGGTGTTTGCGGAGATTTGTCTAAGATGGGGAACGCCAGAGATAGATCTCATGGCGTCCTGACTCAATTGTAAGCTACCTCGATACAGGTCGAGGTCCAGGGTTCCCCAGGCAGAGCTGATAGATGCCTTAGTGGTTCCTTGGGGATTCAGCCTAGCTTACATTTTTCCACCGTTACCACTTCTATCTCGTGTAGTGGCACGCATCAAACAGGAGCGGGCCTTAGCCATTCTCATTGCTCCTTTGTGGCCACGGAGGACGTGGTTTCCGGATCTGGTGGGGATGTCATCCTCTCCGCCGTGGCGGTTACCCTGTCTCAGGGATCTGCTTTCACAGGGTCCCTTTAAACATCAAAATCTAGATTCTCTGAAGCTGACTGCGTGGAGATTGAACGCCTAGTCTTAGCCAAGAGAGGCTTTTCTGAAAGTGTGATTGATACTCTAATTCAGGCAAGGAAGCCAGTCACTCGTCGCATCTACCATAAGGTGTGGAGGACTTACTTGTCCTGGTGTGAGAAGCATGGATATCCTTGGCATAAGGTGAAGGTGTCCAGGATTCTGTCCTTTCTCCAAGATGGTTTGGAGGAGGGTCTTGCCGCTAGTTCCTTAAAGGAACAGATTTCGGCATTATCAGTTTTGTTGCATAGGAGACTCGCTGAGCTCCCTGACATTCAATCTTTTGTTCAGGCTCTCTCTAGAATAGGGACTGTCTTTAGACAGTCGGCTCCGCCTTGGAGCTTAAACTTAGTACTTAAGGGTTTGCTACGCGTGAGGAAACGGCCGAGTGAGCCGAGAAACGCGTAGCAAACATCACTTATTCACATTGTTTACTCACTTGTATTTTAAGGACTTTTGTTTTAGCAATGATTAAAGGACATTGTTTTAAAATCATTGCCTGCAATTCCTTGACAAGTGAGGTTCTCATTACCAAACCGCTATGAAGAGCCAGTGAGTCTGCTATCATCTGACGGCTGTAAGGGGAGAGTATACCAGAGAGAGCAGGCTGCTCTGACAACCAGTCTGTTTCTACAAGCACATTGGTGTGCTCCGCAAGAGTGTGAGTACCCTGGGAACACATTATTGCTGTGTGCGTGGGTATTGTTGCTGTGGATACACACATTGGTCGCCCCTGTTTGTTTTTAACCTATACAGATCTGCCTGTCGCTATTGGAAGAAGGGATTTAATTTTCTGACCACTGAGAGCCTACCGCTGTCGGCTGGAAGTACATTGGACTATATCATTGATCCAACAGACTAGACTGTCTGTTCAAGCTTACATATTGTGGACTCATATATTGTGATATTTAACACTTAATGAGGTGTCACTTTTCATTCTTATCTTTTTTAAGTATTTTATATGTTTTATTTAGTATATGGTCATCTTAGGACTTAATAGCGCCCTCTGCTGTTTCCTTGCACCTTTTTTTGGATTTTTACTTCATAATGGATGTGGTTCGTGCCTTGAAGTTCTATCTTCAGGCTACAAAAGATTTCAGACAGTCTACATCTCTTTTTGTGGTGTATTCTGGGAAGAGCAAGGGGCAAAGGGCCTTGGCTTATGAGACGTCGGGACATAAGCCTCTTCAGAGGATCACGGCTCATTCAACTAGAGCTGTGGCTTCGTCTTGGGCTTTCAAGAATGAGACCTCTATGAAGCAAATTTGTAAGGCGGCTTACCTGGTCCTGTTTTTGGGAGAGAGGTTTTGCAGGCTGTGGTGTCCTCAGATTAGGGTCCGCCTTTTACCCACCCGGTTTCATTCAGTGTCCTCTAGAGCCTGGGTATATGTTCCCAATAGTAATGAATGAAGCCGTGGACTCTCCTCCCCTTTAGATGAAAAACATAAATTATGCTTACCTGATCATTTCATTTCCATCGAGGGGAGGAGAGTCCACGGCTCTCGTCTGTATCTCCGTTTGGCAGCCCTAAATTTATCATCTTCTGGCACCTTTTTTACCCTGATATTTCTCCTACTTTTCCTGGTTCCCTCGGCAGAATGACTGGGGTATTAGGGAAGTGGGGGAGGTATTTAAGCCTTTGGCTGAGGTGTCTTTGCCTCCTCCTGATGGCCAGGTTCTTAATTCCCAATAGTAATGAATGAAGTCATGGACTCTTCTCCCCTCGATGGAAATGAAATTATCAGGTAAGCATAATTTATGTTTTTAAAACATACAAAAGTATGCCTGCCTCTCATTGGCATAGGAGAGCCCCAGGTGCAGACCTTTGACTATGGGGTTAGTGTAAACCCACAGGCAAATGTTTAGCTCACAGTAAAAATAAAAACAGAATTTCTTTAGAAATAAAATTCTGTAACAAGTATTTATTTTTATTCCCTTTTAACCTTTTTATCATGTAAAAATAAATATTTGTAATTGTTTGTTTTTCTTTTAATGTCACTTTTAAACAACTTGTATTTGGTTTGCCAAGTACAAAGGTTGTTTACTTAGCAAACTAAGGAAATCAAATTACTCCTGTAGTATTATTTTCTTACCAAAAGTGTATTTCTTCCCATTTATCAAAAGATTACCCTCAACTTAGACAAAGCCACAAAAATTATTTGTTTTTCTCTAAACTGTGTTCATGTGTAAAGGGTCACTAAGCCCTTTGAGATTGTTACTTATCAGCCAATTTTTAACTGTACCGTACTTAGGGTTGCCACCTCAGCCATGTTTTACTGGTCACTTATGAGTTAAGCATGCTGCAGGGTTAGCAGGGAGGAACATCTATTGAGCCTCTGGACATGACATGAATAGTACTGATAAACAGCACAATACATGTTCCTCCCTGTACACCCTACAGCATGTGTAACTCATAAGTGTCCAGGAAAACATGGCCAAGGTGGCAACCCTACCCGTACTGTTCTGAACAGAGGATATTGGATAAGAAGAATGTCTAGGTTACAACATGGCAGTGTCCATTATTATAGAAGCTAAAACTTATTTCTTCAAAATTTAAACTACTAATATAATGTAAAAGAATATTTCTGCATAATTTTTTCAGGCTTATCTTTTAATACAACACGTCATTATGTCTACTGTTTGTTTAGTGTTAAAACAGCTGTTAATTATTTATTTTTGTTTTGTTTTTTAGATTGATTCTGTGACCCTGAAGAGCAGTATGAGAGTAATGACTGAAGTTTTCTATGCAGCAATATTCGGATATGATGAGGTAATTTTGTTAACATCTCAGACATAAAAACTGTATTTATTTAGCAATAAAGTAAAAACCAGTGTTAGAACACTTCCCTTTTCAGTGGTCGTAGCCAGCCCCGGTTCTCCCAAGCCATATAATAGAAAATATCTTGCAAAAATGCTGTATTAAAAAGTAAAATAAAAAGCTCTACGCGTTTCAGCTACACATAGCCTTTTTCAAGAGCACAAAAAACAATTCATAGAAGTTACAAATAGTTTTATGTGCTCTTGAAAAAATTCTATGTGTAGCTGAAATGCGTAGAGCTTTTTATTCTGCTTTTTCATAAATCTTTTGAGCTGTACCATGCGGATGTCCTGCTGATGTTTTAAATAAACGTGTATTCTTCATTTAAACCCTGTGAGCATACTATTTGTGCCTCCAGGTGGTTTTGAATTTACTGCACTATTGTGGACCTTTATCTCTTGGAGGTATACACGGTCGAAAGAAACTGACAAGCAGAACACCTGGACAGCTCCACCTTTTTTGCAAGATATAAAAACTGTATTTATAAAAAGAACCAACCGAGCAGACATTTTCAGGGACACTTTGTACTCAAAAAAAGTATTTACATGTATGAAGCCCTTTCTCTTAATTGTTATTTATTTTTAAATAAAATTGTTTTTAAAGTTTACTTAAAATCGCATCTTCTTGTCTATAAATGGTTATATAACAAGTGCAGTAGTTGCGTGTCCCCATAGTACTGTTGTTGATACATATTGCTTTCTAAAACTAAGATAATGTTTAAATTATGATCATAAATTATAAACTGAACAATTTCAGTCTACTATAGTTTTTACAAGTACATATAATGTTATGTTGGATTCAAACATTAAAGGGACATGAAACCCAAATTTTTTCTTTCATGATTTAGAAAGAAAATGCAATTTTAAACATCTTTCTAATTTACTTCTATTATCTAATTTGTTTTATTCTCTTGATATTCTTTGCTGGAAAGCATATCTAGATATGCTCAGTAGATTGTGATTGGTTGCTGCACATAGAAGCCTTGTGTGATTGGCTCACCCATGTGCATTGCTTTTTCTTCAACTAAGGATATCTAAAAAATGAAGCAAAATAAATAATAGAAGTAAATTGTAATGTTGTTTAAATTTGTATTCTCTATCTGAATCATGAAAGAAAGATTTTGGGTTTAGTGGCCCTTTAAGAACCACAACAAGGAAAGCAGAACAATAGTTTGTTATTTCCAGTTTCAAATACATTGAGCTTATATTGTTTTTACGCCTTTTTTATAATATTGTCCTTTGATTTTACTACTATCTTAAAGGATTTTGAATTAGAAATATGTCCCTGGCTAGTGAGTGGGGGTCTTTTCTCCCTTTTAGTGTGCTCCAGAGCTGTTATAGATTCACAATGGAAAGTTTGTGCTCTGGGAATGCAGAATGTGTTGCTCAGCATCCCCTGGAGGTTATGGTGTCAGTCACACACATGGTGGAATACTGATGTTCTCAGCGACAGCCTTCACTCTAATTGATTCGGATTGTAAAGCTGCACCAATCAAGTAGTATTATAAACAAATAGAAACATTCCAGAGAAGGATAAGAAACAGATTTGATTGGCAGGATTTTTAATGACAAGAAAATATACATAATCTTTTAAATTTAGCTACTCAAAATAATTTAAATGAGTTGTAGCTCTGGATGTGGAAAATATGTATCCCCTAAAAGCTTTTCTGATACAACAAAAATAACCAAATATAGCACAACATTGCATCTAGTAGGTCAGTGCCCAGCAACACAGTCATTCTTGACAAGGTTGATCTATTACTTTCCCTGTAAAGGTTCAGACATAGGTTCCTCATCCTTTCTGGCAATGGTAGACATGTTTTGAAACAACAAAAGTGAGGCATTGTGAAGCTTATTTGCATATCATTACCCAGAATACCCTGTTTCCTTGTTAGTTGAGGTTTTCTGTGGAAAATGTGCAAATGTGCTATACATTGATACATACAGTATCACTATAATCAAAGTGGAAGGTTTTCAATATTTTTTGCACACCATAACTTACTTTGAGACTGCTTTGGATCCTATATACCAGCTTCTTTACACAGCAAATAGAAATCTATCTTGTGCTAATGAGGTCTAATGAAACCAAAAGGAAGTCCACGTGTGATTTCTCTTGTTGTAGTATTGTATCCCTTTTGTGCCTCTAAAAAAAACTGCATTGAGAAGCACAGCACTGGCATTAAAGGGGCCATGTTTAAAACATACATTGGAAGCAAAAAGGTGATTTAAAGTGAATCTTATTTGGATAGCTTAAACCCAGAATGTCCTACTTCACTTCAAACTCTATTAGTTGAAGTTGTCTTTCAAACGTGTAGATGTGCTATACAATGATCTATTTTGTATGACCACACTCTAACACAGAATGGATACCACAAATGTGTCATCACACTGAAGGCTAAGTTGTTGGTGAGGGAGCCATCATTTAAATTTGGGAGTGAAAACAACATGAATTTAGACAAGTGATAAACCCCTGCCTTAATCCCTCTAAGAGTGTATAAGTGAAATTTTAAATTGACCATATATCAAGCATCATACTATATCTTGCTTTACTTTTTTACCCAGAATACTATAAATAGAGTAATATCTTTTAGGGAATATTGTCAGAGGATCGTGTTTTGGCAGGAGCACTTTGGAGGAATCTGTTCAACCAACAATGTGATGATCCTAGACAACTGGAGCTAATGGTAGAATATGTACGGAAACAGGTACAGTTATGTTATTGATTTTATACACCACTTACAGACAAGCATTCATAAGAGTAGGATGATGATCAAGACCAATGTGCTACAAAGGGCATAAATAGGATTTGATAAAAGTACTCTAAACCATGTAAAATATTACTTCTATAAAAGCAAACCAACTTAACATAACATCCTTCACATTAACACAAGAAAAACCGCATTCGCCAGGTGAGTCATCTCTACCCCTGGTATTATTGGCTCATGATTTTAGAAATGTCAAACCTGATTATTTTATTTCTAATTTTAGCTGTCAGTTGGTATATGTAAAAAGCATGAATGTTGTTAGAAATATGGCGTACTAAAAGTAAGTTATGGTAATTTAGTTAAATATTATTCCATGCAAAAGCCAGTACCCAAAGTGAGTCATGTCTGAGATATACAGCAAAATCAGAGAGGGCATAAATAATAAACGAGAACAAAAAATGGTATCTTATATGTCAAAGCACTAATAATGCAATAAATACAGGCAGCTTGTAAGTTAAGCAATATGGTATACATGAGTGGTGAAAACTCAATTGAAGTTCAGTCTGAGTTCGATTCTGTATAAACGTCAAAGTCTGTCACAGATGCTAGTTAATAACACTGTTTACCAATCCGTTTATGCGGAGCAAACACAGTCAGTGCTGGTAGCTCGTGTTGGCACGCAACGTTGTACAGCTGCTCTGCAGTGTGTCAATCTCAGTGCAGCCCAAGAGTATCGCTAGTCCCGTTAGCCCGTGCTGGGTATATAGTCTGTCAACAGGTGAGTAAAGTTGGCGTACCTCCAGGTGTTTGTGGGATAGGCTGAGTCAAACGGCAAAGTGGTGGATGACCTCCTCTACTCGTCAGAGCCGCTCCCCTTCGGTTCCGTAGTGACTGTTCGGGTCGGGTAGTGCCTCCGAAATTCTACTGTGTCGCCGCTGGAATCCTCAGCATGAGTTGCCACTCCCTCCTCAGCCGGAGAAGTAAAGGTAACAAAACAGGACAAAATCAGGGACTGCTCAGGTCAGCTGTGCTCTGCTGCTTTGCTGTCTGTAATGCTGTATAAAAATGTATTGAACCAGTCCTTAATGGCTGTCTCAAACCAGAATCAAAGAGAGGAAAAGAAAAAGCACTAGAACTGGTTCTTCAATGCAAGTGCGGTTTTATTCAAACTTGGTAGTATCTACACATATAGGCCCCTATTTAACAAAGTTAAACTAGAAATGGTGAGGGGCACCAGTACCGGGTTATGTAACCCGCATTTTTTAATTGCTGACTCAGCATAGCACTTTTGGTTAACGGTTGCGACCACAAATAGACAGTTAAAAGTAAATAGGTCTCCGCTATAGAAGAGACCTTTTTCAGTTTAGCCTTTGCTTATTTGTCATATTGCCACTGGCTGGCGCCTTAAATTAATGGGCTATATATATCGATACTTAGATTAATGGGCTATATATATTGATACAAGTAGCTAGCTCACACCGGTGGATTTGTGCAGGGTGTGTGATTAGGCTAATGTTTGCACCAAGGAATATAGGGAGCCAATGATATATGATCTCAGGCTTCAGTGAGAGTGAGATTTGGTGCTGGACGTATAATTTGTTATATCTGAATACTGGCCTTGAACTTTATAACACGGCTAAATTTAAATATACTTGTTGATTTTGAATATCGCAGCACTACAGAAAATCGTATATCTCATAGGGACAGCTACTGATAGTGACCCATTATACTTTCTGCTACGTTATTTCCATCGCTAACAGCGGTGCAAACATTTGATTAGATACATAAAATCCTATTTAGTTATTGGACAGATACAATAACTCTAGTGCTTGCATATATAGCCACTGGGACATAGAATATCAGCCTAACGGTATAACCAATCTAATGTTGTCACAAAAACATTAGCAGATCTTATATATCTTAGATCCGAATTCGCCAGTTGCAATATTTGCAAAAAATAGTTATAGCTAACCTCTAATCAGTTTGGAACTAGCTACCAGACACATTTATTTTTGTGTTGGTTAGTTATTCTTATACATTGATTCTCCTGTACAACAATCATATAATACCGCAATTGTTCCTTACCTGGAGGTTGTGATTCTTGCAAAGACTGTTATAAAGGAGAGATTTATATTTGTACTGTCTATAAATCATTGGTGTATTCCCTGGTGTGAATTATTAAACATATTTGTATACCTTGGTAGCAACCTACAATTATCCACTTTCGTGCTTTTCGATAGGAAAATATATCACTCTGAGTTTCAGCTAGTTTTAACAGTGTGTGTGTGTGTGCATGAGTATGAGTCCAGTCGGGCTCCTATTTTTTCTTCAATAAAGTTATTTAGTATAAATGGGGATGTGTGTGTGATTTGATTATTACATTGTTCTCACTTTTCTTTGTCTAAACTTATTTCAATGGGTCCAGTATTACACTAGTCCAGTTACCTGCAGACTTTTTCTTTGTCGTGCAAGTCTTTTTGCACACATTTATGTACATTTGGCCCTATTTAACAAAGGTCTTGCGGACTTGATCCGACCGTGCGGATCAGGTCCACAAGACCTTGATGAATGCGGAGAGCAATACGCTCTCCGTATTCAGCATTGCACCAGCAGCTCTCAAGAGCTGCTGGTGCAACGCCGACCCCTGCAGACTCGCGGCCATTCGGCCCTAGCAGGGAGGTGTCAATCAATCCAATCATACTCGATCGGGATGAATTGTGGCGATTCCTGTCCGCCTGCTCAGAGCAGGCAGACAGGGTTATGGAGCAGCGGTCTTTGTGACCGCTGCTTCCTAACAGCTGTTTCTGGCGAGTCTGAAGACTCGCCAGAAACGGGGCCCACAAGCTCCGTTCGGAGCTTGATAAATGGGCCCCTTGGTGATCATTCACACCTGTCCAGACACACTATGTGTGTAGATACTTCCAAGTTTGAATAAACTGCACTTGCGTTGAAGGACATAAATAATAACCAATTCAATGCTGTACACAAATGTATTCGCTACACCCATCATAAAATTTTGTCAGCTAAAGATAAGGAACTTTGACCCTCCTACATGCTGCATAGTAATTGCTTGATTTGTGCAGGGGCTCATTTATCTCTCCTCATCATTGGCCACAGCAGACTAGATGAGATAAACGACTGTCGGGGATGTGTCCCTGGATTGCAGAACAATACAAACTGTACTAAGAAATATACAGTTTTTATATTTTTCATCATTCATTTTGTATGTAGGGATTTTGCAATGCAATGATTAAATTCTAATTCTTACATAAAAAAATATTTAATATCCTCTGAAGTCTCACATGGGTATTTAGCTGCCATAAATAGGACTGCAGGGGCATGTATCTGATTTGATTTCACACTTTGGTATATAGCTAGCAAAGTGTTTCCACTATTTGTGCTGCATAAATAAATATTATTTTATTGAATTACACAGTATATTAATTATACGTTAAACTTGTAATGCCAAAAATGTATTTATTGCACAGGGACAATTTTAAACATCAGCAGTAAAAGTTTCAGATTTTATTTGCATCTATATCCCTGCATGATATGATACAACCTATTCCAACCTTGCAGTTTGTTAGTTATTGGCGTTACTACTAGAACATTTGCATGAGAGACTCTCCTCTTTCTTGTTATTCATGTGATTTACCAGTAAAACACAACTTAAAGGGACAGTCAACACCAGCATTGTTGTTGTTTTAAAAGATAGATAATCCCTTAATTACCAATTCCCCAGTTTTGCATAACCAACACAGTTATAATTATACACGTTTTACCTCTGTAATTACCTTGTATCTAAACCTCAGCAGACTGCCCCCTTATTTCAGTTCTTTTGATAGACTTGCATTTTAGCCAATCAGAGCTGTCTCCATGGTAAATTCACGTGCATGAGCTCAATGTTATCTATAGGAAACACGTGAACTAATGCCCTCTAGTGGTGAAAAACTATCAAAATGCATTTAGATTAGAGGTGGCCTTCAAGGTCTAAGAAATTCGCATATGAACCTCTTAGGTTTAGCTTTCAACTAAGAATACCAAGAGAACAAAGCAAAATTGGTGATAAAAGTAAATTGAAAAGTTGTTTAAAATGACATGACCTATTTGAAACATGAAAGGTTTTTTTTGGCCTTGGCTGTCTCTTTAATTTTTAGGTCAATATCTAAGAATTACATAACTTATAATACCTACAAGGAATTTATTCTGGACATTATACAAATAAGAAAAAAAAATATAATTTTTGCATCATATTATCAGAGGTGTCCAAACCATTTTGCATGAAAAATCCCAGTGAACAAATCTGTAGAAGTGTTTTAATCAAGCAAAAAAAGTATATTTGTAAACAACCTTCTAATAAACATGTTTAGAAACCTAGATGCCACATTATAGGCCAGGTAACGAGTGGTACGCTATCGTTGGCGCGAGGAGCGTAATCGGGATCGCGAGATTGCAGTGTTTTTTTAATGCTCATATACATATTATAAGTGGTGCGCTGTTTAAATTACGGCAAATTCGTTTGCACAAACTCGAATTTACACTCCCCATATTTCTTCTATAAAGGTAAGACGAGTCCACGGATTCATCCTTTACTTGTGGGATATTATCCTTCCCTACAGGAAGTGGCAAAGAGCACCACAGCAGAGCTGTCTATATAGCTCCTCCCTTAGCTCCACCCGCCTACTCTAAGTACTAGGAAGGGTAAAGTGAAAGAGGTTATAAAATATTAGTTTTTAATTCTTCAATCAAGAGTTTATTTTTAAATGGTACCGGTTTGTACTATTTACTCTCAGGCAGCAGATGGATGAAGACTGCTGCCTGGAGGATGATGATCTTAGCATTTGTAACTAAGGTCCATTGCTGTTCCCACAGAGGCTGAGGAGTACAGGAATCTTCAGTGTGAGGAATGGTTTCATGCTATGCAGCAATGAGGTATGTTCAGTCATATTTTTTCTGAAGAGACTGTGTATTTCAGAAAGGCTGACATTATACCCAGGAGGGTAAGGGTAAGCAGTAATCCTAGAGCTAAAAAGAAGGGCATTACTTAGCTTGCTTATGGGGCCAATTACACATATGGTTGACACTGAATGTAAAATGTTTGTGAGCAAACGTTTTTTGGATGGGAGTGGTTTAACTTTTTTTTGTGGGCAATAAACGTTAGGGGGAACTTATTAGGACACACATGGCCTATTTTTAGGGTCTTGGAACCCACATGGCTAGTTATAACCGCTCTGGTGCGGTTCTTTAAGGCTCAGGGAACATCGAGTGAGATGGGCGGGGCATATTTTCGCGCCTCAGTTGCGAACTTAGTTTTGTACAACAAGCAGCAAGCTCTAACTCCTGAGGGACCTGGTGTATGTTTGGGGCCAAATTGAAGCTTTTACCCCACACTTTCGATCCCTGAGGGCAGGTAGAGCCACAGCAGGGCTGTGACAAGGTGCTGAGGGTTTTTTTTCCAGATTTGGGCCTATTTTCGATCCGGTTTGGACATTGGGTTAATTGTTAAAAAAATTTGTGGTGCAATCTTAACTACCTATTGGGTGTCTACATACAAAAATATTGGAAAATTTGGTGCATGTTTAGGCTGTTTTGCAGAATGTGTATGCTTTTTTTCTCTTAAAGGCACAGTACCGTTTTTTAAGATTGTTATTTTTTTCACTAAATAAAGTGTTTTCATGCTTGTTTGTAGTCATTACTAGCCTGTTCAATATGTCTGACATTGAGGAAAGTCAATGTTTAATATGTTTAGAAGCCATTGTGGAACCTCCACTTAGAATGTGTCCCTCATGCACTGAAAGGTCAATAAATTGTAAAGAACATATTTTAGCTACTAAAAGTGTGTCGCAGGATGATTCTTAGTCAGAAGAGAATCAGATTATACCATCTAATTCTCCCCAAGTGTCACAACCATTAATGCCCGCACAAGTGACGGCAAGTACTTCTAGTGCGTCTAATTCTTTCACCCTGCAGGATATGGCCGCAGTTATGAATACTACCCTCACTGAGGTTTTATTTAAATTGTTACTAAGGAGTGGGATAGACCAGGTATTCCGTTCGCTCCCCCTCCTACTTTTAAGAAAATGTTTCCCATATCAGACGCTGTGCGGGACTCGTGGCAGACGGTCCCTAAGGTGGAGGGAGCTATTTCTACCCTGGCTAAGCGTACAACTATACCTATTGAGGACAGTTGTGCTTTCAAAGATCCTATGGATAAAAAATTAGAGGGTCTCCTGAAGAAAATATTTGTTCATCAAGGTTTTCTTCTCCAACCTATAGCGTGCATTATTCCTGTAACTACTGCAGAGTCCTTTTGGTTCGAGGCTCTTCAGGTTGAGACTCCATTAGAGGATATTCTAGATAGAATTAGGGCTCTCAAACTAGCTATTTCTTTCATTACAGATGCCGCTTTTCAATTGGCTAAATTAGCGGCGAAGAATTCAGGTTTTGCCATTTTAGCACGCAGAGCGTTATGGCTTAAGTCCTGGTCTGCTGATGTGTCATCAAAAGCTAAGCTTTTAGCCATCCCCTTCAAGGGTAAGACCCTATTCTGGCCTGAACTGAAAGAGATCATTTCAGACATCACTGGAGGGAAAGGCCATGCCCTTCCTCAGGATAAGATGAGGACCAAACAAAATAATTTTCGTTCCTTTCGAAACTTCAAAGGTGGTCCCTCTTCCTCTGCCGCGAAGCAAGAGGGGAATCTTGCTTAATCCAAGTCAGTCTGGAGACCTAACCAGACTTGGAACAAGGGTAAACAGGCGAAGAAGCCTGCTGCTGCTACCAAGACAGCATGAAGGGGTAGCAGGGGCATCTTCTAGATTTCAAAGATTCCATCTTTCTCAATTGTCTGTAAACCAGACAAAAAGAGAGGCGTTCTTACGCTGCGTAGAAGACCTATATTCCATGGGAGTGATCTGCCCAGTTCCGAATATAGAACAGGGGCAAGGGTTCTACTCCAATCTGTTTGTGGTTCCCAAAAAAGAGGGAACTTTCAGACCAATTTTGGATCTTAAGATCTTAAACAAATTCCTTCAAGATGGAGACCATTCGGACTATTTTGCCAATGATCCAGGAGGGTCAATATATGACCACCGTGGACTTAAAGGATGCGTATCTACACATTCCTATCCACAAACATCATCACCAGTTCCTCAGGTTCGCCTTTCTGGACAAGCATTACCAGTTTGTGGCTCTTCCGTTCGGGTTGGCCACAGCTCCCAGAATTTTCACAAAGGTGCTAGGGTCCCTTCTGGCGGTTCTAAGGCCGCAGGGCATAGCTGTGGTGCCTTATCTGGACGATATCTTAATCCAGGCATCAACTTACCAATTAGCCAAGTCTCGCATGGACATCGTGTTGGCTTTTCTAAGATCTCACAGGTGGAAGGTGAACGTGCAAAAGAGTTCACTTATCCCTCTCACAAGAGTTCCATTTCTGGGAACCCTGATAGATTCGGTGGACATGAAAATTTTTCTGACAGAGGTCAGGAAATCAAAGATTTTATCCATCTACCGAGCTCTTCATTCCATTCCTCGGCCGTCAGTGGCTCAGTGTATGGAGGTAATCGGTTTAATGGTAGCGGCAATGGACATAGTTCCGTTTGCTCGCTTGCATCTCAGACCACTGCAACTTTGCATGCTCAAACAGTGGAATGGGGATTATGCAGATTTATCTCCTCGGATAAATCTGGACCAAGAGACCAGAGACTCTCTTCTTTGGTGGTTGTCACAGGATCATCTGTCCAAGGGAATGTGTTTCCGCAGGCCAGCATGGGTCATAGTGACGACGGACGCCAGCCTATTGGGCTGGGGTGCAGTCTGGAATTTCCTGAAAGCACAGGGATTGTGGACTCAGGAGGAGGCTCTCCTCCCGATAAATATTCTAGAACTGAGAGCGGTATTCAACGCGCTTCAGGCGTGGCCTCAGCTGGCGTCGGCCAGATTCATAAGATTCCAGTCGGACAATATCACGACTGTAGCATATATCAATCATCAAGGAGGAACAAGGAGTTATCTAGCGATGATAGAGGTTACCAAAATAATCCAATGGGCAGAGACTCACTTTTGCCATCTATCAGCAATCTATATACCAGGAGTGGAGAACTGGGAAGCAGATTTTCTAAGTCGTCAGACTTTTCATCCGGGGGACTGGGAACTCCATCCGGAGGTGTTTGCACAATTGATTCAGCAATGGGGCACACCAGAATTGGATCTGATGGCGTCTCGTCAGAACGCCAAACTTCCTTGTTACGGGTCCAGGTCAAGGGATCCTCAGGCAGTACTGATAGATGCTCTAGCAGTACCCTGGTCGTTCAACCTGGCTTATGTGTTTCCACCATTTCCTTTCCTTCTTTGTTTGATTGCCAGAATCAAACAGGAGAGAGCTTCTGTGATTTTGATAGCACCTGCGTGGCCATGCAGGACTTGGTATGCAGACCTGGTGGACATGTCATCTCTTCCACCATGGACTCTGATTCAAGGTCCGTTCCAGCATCCAAATCTAGTTTCTCTGCGGCTGACTGCTTGGAGATTGAACCTTGATTCATGCTCGAAAGCCTATCGCCAGGAAAATTTATCACAAGATATGGCGTAAATATCTTTATTGATGCGAATCCAACGGCTACTCATGGAGTAAGATCAGGATTCCTAGGATTTTGTCCTTTCTCCAAGACGGATTGGAGAAGGGGCTATCAGCTAGTTCCTTAAAGGGACAGATATCTGCTTTATCAATTCTACTGCACAAACGTCTGGCAGATGTTCCAGACGTTCAGTCGTTCTGTCAGGTTTTAGTTAGAATCAAGCCTGTGTTTAAACCTGTTGCTCCGCCATGGAGTTTGAATTTAGTTCTTAAGGTTCTTCAAGGGGTTCCGTTTGAACCTATGCATTCCATAGATATTAAGCTTCTATCTTGGAAAGTTCTGTTTTTAGTTGCTATCTCTTAGCCTCGAAGAGTTTCTGAACTATCTGCATTGAAATGCGACTCGCCTTATCTTGTTTTCCATGCTGATAAGGTGGTTTTGCGTACCAAATTTGGATTTCTTTCTAAGGTTGTTACCAATAAGAATATTAATCAGGAAATTGTTGTTCCTTCTCTGTGTCCTAATCCTTCCTCTAAGAAGGAGCATCTGTTGCACAACTTGGACGTAGTTCGAAGTTTTACTCTCAAGCGACCAAAGATTTCCGTCAAACATCTTCTTTGTTTGTTGTCTATTCTGGAAAACATAGAGGTCAAAAAGCTACGGCTACCTCTCTTGCCTTTTGGCTGAAAAACATCATCCGTTTGGCATACGAGACTGCTGGACAGCAGCCTCCTGAAAGAATTACAGCTCACTCTACTAGAGCGGTGGCTTCCACATGGGCTTTTAAAAATGATGCTTCTGTTGAACAGATTTGTAAGGCTGCGACTTGGTCTTCACTTCATACCTTTTCCAAATTTTACAAATTTGATACCTTTGCTTCCTCGGAGGCTATTCTTGGGAGAAAAGTTCTTCAAGCAGTGGTGCCTTCTGTTTAACCATCTGTCTTGTCCCTCCCGTTCATCCGTGTCCTGTAGCTTTGGTATTGTATCCCACAAGTAAAGGATGAATCCGTGGACTCGTCTTACCTTTATAGAAGAAAACTAAATTTATGCTTACCTGATGAATTTATTTCTTCTATGGTAAGACAAGTCCACGGCCCGCCCTGTCATTTTAAGACAGATTGTATTTTTTTATTTAAACTCAGTCACCTCTGCACCTTGTATTTTCTCCTTTTTCTTCCTGTACCTTTGGTCGAATGACTGGGGGGCGGAGCTAAGGGAGGAGCTATATAGACAGCTCTGCTGTGGTGCTCTTTGCCACTTTATGTAGGGAAGGATAATATCCCACAAGTAAAGGATGAATCCGTGGACTCGTCTTACCATAGAAGAAATCAATTTATCAGGTAAGCATAAATTTAGTTTTTCTATGGGCGGAATTGAGAGGCAATGTCTACTCGTATTACAAGTTGAAAGTGCATGCGATTGCTCGAACACAATCGCATTTAACTTTCAAACTTTTTAGGCAACCTGAAAGTTTGCGTAAAGAGTTTGGCCAGAGAAAAAGTTACACTAAATTACACCACATAGCTCACCACAAAGTACCCCTCCACACCATTAACCCCTAAACTGCCACATCCCTAAGTACCCACTACACTATTAAACCCTTATAACGCCACACCCCTACATTGCAAAGTGCCCCTCTACACTATTAATCCTTAAATTGCCACACACCCACATCGCAAAGTACCCCTCTACACTATTAACCCCTAAACTGTCACAACCCCATTGAAAAGTATTCACTAACCTCTAAACCCCTAACCAGCCAACCCCCTAATACCCTCTAAGTTACCAAAAAAAAACAAAACATTAGATAAAAAAAAAAAAACACAGTTATGTCTATTCTAAAACTAAAGCTGCACTTTAAAAAAAAAATAAAAAAAATAAAAAACCCTATACTAACACTAAAAAAATTTTGCCCTAAAGTGACTTAGCTCTTTTCCACCAAAAAAAAATACTACCCCGTTCTACAGTACAAGTAACAAGTAAAAAAAAACTACTCTAAAGATTGCCCTGAAAAGGGCATTTGCTTGGGCATTGGGAAAAGCCACACTTTTCAGAGGCAAATTACAGGAAAGTCAGGCAAAATAAATAATAAATAATGAAAGTGCATTTAATATATTTTTACTATGCTTAAAGGGACATGATTTAGCATACATTTTTAAACAAGTTTCCAATTTATTTCTGTTATCATTGTTACTTCATTTTCTTGGTATTCTTTATTGAAGGAGCAGCAATGCACTACCGGGAGCTAGCTGCAAACATTGGTAAGCCAATGACACGAGGAATAAATGTGCAACCACCAATCAGCAGCAAGTTTGCAGCTGCTGAGCCTACCTAGATATGCTTTTCAACAAAGAATACCAAGGGAACAAAGCAAATTAGATAATAGATGCAAATTGGAAAATGGTTTAAAATATTATGCTGTGTCTGAATCATGAGAGAAAAATGTTGTCTCTCTTAAACATTTATGTGACAATTATTATTTACTTTAATGTCCCTATAAATTAAAGACTATAACATTTTCCATTTAACTGCTTAAATACTGACTTAAAGGGACAGTAAACATTGAAAAAAGTTAACATTATATGGAAAGTATGAGTATTATTGATGCACTGTATAACATGATTGTTAAAACTGTTGATTAACTTGAAAACTAGGTTTGAAAAGATTCTGGCTGCCCTCAGGCCTGAATACAGTCCATGTAAAAGATTTCCTTCCTATTTTGCACATTTGCAGGGATTCACAGTTTAGATGGTTCTGTCGGCTTGAAAGGCGCCACTGTGCATGTGCTGAATGTCTGCTATGGGAAGCCAAGCTCACAGACTGATTCAAGTAGTGCCCCTCAGGATAAAGTAAGGGTGTGAGCCATAGCTGTTTAATTGGCTATACCACTGCAGATTTTAAGAAAAAAAGGATCAGCCTCGGAGTAGCTTTATAGATAAACATTTTAAGTTATTTGTGCAGCTATAACATTAATTTCCATCTTAATGGGAGGAGAGTCCACTGCTTCATTCATTACTTGTGGGAATTAAGAACCTGGCCACCGGGAGGAGGCAAATACACCCCAGTCAAAGGTTTAAATACCTCCCCCACTACCCTCATCCCCCAGTCATTCTTTGCCTTTTGTTACAGGACATTGGCAGAAAAGTGTCGGAAGATTCGGAGTAGTCTCTTATGGAGGGTAGTACTCTTCGCAATGGGATTGGAGTTTTAAGTAGTCCTGTCAGCCTTTCAGTGAGAGCATGGGTGAAAGTTAGAGTCCGGAGATGCAGGGAGAGTCTTTCTGCAAAACCATCCCGACTCAGATTAACAGCTCCATAAGCAATCAGCGTTGACGAGTTTCGCTGCCTGCTTTCTGCTCTCAGGTCCATGTCAGAAGCGATGCTACTAACCTGTCACACTTGAAAGGCTGTGTTCCTATTCCATAGCGTAGATTCTGGTAAGATCGTTACATTTTTTATACATGTATGATAACGCTAGAAGACATGGTGACAGTGTGACTCCTTTATCTGTATAGAATCAAGGGTTAATATCTCCTGAGAGGGATTATTGAACAGGGGGGGGAATAATCTTATATGTTTATTTAATTTTATGCTGCTTTATGTGTGAGATGTTATGGGCTCACGGGCTGTTATGGAATATAGAGGTTTCACTTTCACTTTGCGAGCCATGCAGCTTACAAGCTTGGAACGCTATTTCTCATAGCAGGGTCGGTACTGCATTGTGCACCATGTGATTCTTCCCTCTTCCTGACCGGGTGCCTATCAGAGAGGAGTCATAAATCTCTGTACTGTCTGGGTCATGGGAGGTGGTGAGTGCCTCAGTAGGGTTGCCAGGTGTCTGCCACAAAAATTCCGGACAGATATACGGGTGGGGGGGTAAAAAATAGTATATATATATATATATATATATATATATATATATATTTATGACAAGAAGGGAGGAGTCGGTGGGGGGTCTCTAGTCCCTTAAAGGAAAGAGCAATAGAGAAGCACACCACATACACCAGGATTGGCGCTGTGTGTGTAGTAAGCAAAGATAGTGGTGGGGAATCCTATGTCAGCAGCTGGTATCTCAAAAATTTGAAAGGTATCTCCCCTATGGAAGGTGAGAATATCTTAAAAAGAGAAATAGAAGGAAGAGGGTGAGAAAAGCGCTGTGTAAGGATTAGGTTCCCAAATTCGCTGTAAATTGAATAATTTTGTATAGGTGTGTATAATATGTATTATTACACAGATGTTGTCAAATCCGGTGAGTGCCTTCCTCTTTTTGGACTTATTGAAATTGTTTCTGATGTGCACCCCGGTACTGCTAGGATTCCGTGAGTGCTAGGCTATACTATAGAAGCTATATATAAATATATATATATATATATATATATATATATATATATATGTGTATAATATGTTTTATTACACAGATAAAAACTAAAGAAGGTTTAGTTTGGCGTTACAAAAAACCTATGTTAAAACAAGTCCATTCAAAATGTATGTAAAAAAGGTAATGGTAGTTAAAATTTATCACACTTTGATATCCGGTAGGTATTGCACTTACTAGAACAAACCTCAATCATATGAGGTAAGTTGCCGCCTCTGTAAGTGGGAAACTTCCGAAAATCTGCAGTGGTAAAGAGTGCTTGGCTGTGTCTTTTATTCTTCTCCTCTCAGAGTATGGGGTTTCCCACTTACAGAGGCGGCAACTTACCTCATATGATTGAGGTTTGTTCTAGTAAGTGCAATACCTACCGGATATCAAAGTGTGATAAATTTTTACATACATTTTGTGATGGACTTGTTTTAACATAGTTTTTTTGTAACACCAAACTAAACCTTCTTTAGTTTTTATTTTATTTTATATCTATTTTCATTTGCTTCAGGAGTGAAAATTTGATGTGGCTAAAACACTAATTTGCACCACAACATCTGTGTAATAAAACATATTATACACATATATATATATATATATATATATATATATATATTTATATATAGCTTCTATAGTATAGCCTAGCACTCACGGAATCCTAGCAGTACCGGGGTGCACATCAGAAACAATTTCAATAAGTCCAAAAAGAGGAAGGCACTCACCGGATTTGACAAAGGGAATCCTTTATTCCTTTAATATAGCATAACGTTTCGGGGTGTTACCCCCGTTTTCAAACAAACAACCAGACCCAACACCATAACAGCTCCTTAAATATCCTATTCCAATCACCCTGTGCAGGTGTGGCTCAGCTTGGGACACGCATCATCATGCTGCGCCCGAATCCTAGCAACCACTAGTAAATAAACATATGTGACACCTGTGTATTAAAAACAATATTACTGACAAAATTATCTGACACATAACTAGCACTGTCAATTATACAACCTGCTAAATCATCATATTGTTTCATATTGTATATTAGCTAACAATACCTTATCAGGACTATAGCAAACTTAACTGAAATAATCCACGCTCATTAGACTGTTACAAATTAATGCCTCAATATTCAAAAGCGTCATGACCTGTTATACCTACATTACAGCGCAATTTAACCGCTCATATTAAATCCAAACTGTCTCTTGACCTTCTATAGAATACAGGCATTATACATCATTATTGTCTCCAGCTTAATCATCGACATAAACAGGCATTTAAAGCTTACTTAAAGTGATAGACCGCCAATGATAGATCCTACCTATATGTTTATTCATTTTTATTCATTTTTGTGTATATTTATATTTGCTGCTTTTGTTTTGTCCTTTTATGTTTTTTTCTTTTTCTTTTTTCTTTTCTTCTTTTATTTGTTTTTATGCTTTAAGTTTGTTTATTTTATGCAGGTTGCTGTGTGGTAGTATATGGTAGGATCTATCATTGGCGGTCTATCACTTTAAGCTTTAAATGCCTGTTTATGTCGATGATTAAGCTGGAGACAATACTGATGTATAATGCCTGTATTCTATAGAAGGTCAAGAGACAGTTTGGATTTAATATGAGCGGTTAAATTGCGCTGTAATGTAGGTATAACAGGTCATGACGCTTTTGAATATTGAGGCATGATTTTGTAACGGTCTAATGAGCGTGGATTATTTCAGTTAAGTTTGCTATAGTCCTGATAAGGTATTGTTAGCTAATATACAATATGAAACAATATGATGATTTAGCAGGTTGTATAATTGACAGTGCTAGTTATGTGTCAGATAATTTTGTCCGTAATATTGTTTTTAATACACGGTTGTCACAAATGTTTATTTACTAGTGGTTGCTAGGATACGGGCGTAGCATGATGATGCATGTCCCAAGCTGAGCCACACCTGCACAGGGTGATTGGAATAGGGTATTTAAGGAGCTGTTATGGTGTTGGGTCTGGTTGTTTGTTTGAAAACGGGGGTAATACCCCGAAACGTTACGCTATGTTAAAGCAATAAAGGATTCCCTTTGTCAAATCCGGTGAGTGCCTTCCTCTTTTTGGACTTATTTATATTTATATTATATTATATATATATATATATATATATATATATATATATATATATATATATATAGTAACACATACATACAAACATTAATATGTGTGTGTGTATATATACATACTCACACACATATATATATATATACACACATATATATATACATACACAGATAATATATAAGTATTATTAAATAATGTATGTATAATATAATAATATTGTGTAGTGTGTGTATATATATAATTTTTTATAGCGATTTAAATAAAGATATACAAACTGTGTGTGTGTGTGTGTGTATATATATATATATATATATATATATATATGTATACACACATATATTATTTTTCTTTTTTTGGGGTGATAAATATAACACTTAGGTAAAGGAAGAGAGACATACCTCATTGTAATTTGTACAGTTTATGTGATAAGTCAGTGTCACTCACTGTCTGACTCTAGTCTGATCTAATCTTACAGGCTGTGAGGCTGGCGCTGCAAAAGTAATCTTGCTTGCTGAAGTGAATTCACATAGCAGCATGTGTCAGCGTGGGTCTTCTCGCTGATGTGACGTCACGCACGTGATCACGTGATGCCCGTCACAGCACGCACAGGATGCTTGTAGTCCGGGGTCCTGCTCCAGCTGAGTAGCAGGCTAGTAGGGATGCCCCATGCCTGTTGTGGGTGAAGGAAGTGGAACACGGGCTGGGTCATGCAGGTTGTGGGTGGAGGAAGTGGAACACGCTGGGTGTAGGTTGGCTACAGCCGAATGTGGCCAGGACCAGTAACACATTTTACCTGGCAGAAACCTAAAATACTGGACTGTCTGGTCAAATAATGGACACCTGGCAACCCTATGCCCCAGCCATTGGGATATGAAGGTGCATTTTTTTTAATAAAATTAAGTGTTTTATTTCTATAGTTCTCCGGTTATTACACTAGCAATGGAGGATTCTGTTACTTAGAGGGCTCTCCCTCTATTTCTAATGAGTAATTCCTGTTTCTATTGTGAGGAGGCCTTAGTTCCGCCCTCTCATATTATGTTCCATATGCCTTGATAATGTGATAATATCAAACATGTTTGATACCACTGAGCCATCCACCTCTGAGGAGTTGTCGTCCAGTGAGGTGCATACCCTACATGCTTATTTCTCTACACATGCTGTTTCCCATAGCATTGCTGATCCTCCAACTGGAGGGGGCCATTTTGTCACCAGACGTTACTGCGCAGCTCAGACGGCGGTGTCTGCGGCCTTTAATGCTTTACCTCACCCTGCTAAGCGCAAGCGAAAGCTTACATATTGCGCTTACATCAGGTAATTTATTGGATTTAACTGATAGGGTTATCCGAGGATGAAGTTCTTTCTGAGACTTCAGAGTATGAACATTCTGGGTCGGAGTCTGCTGCCTCTAAACTTCCGGCTGCGGTGGAACCAGACTTTTCTAAAGGAAGAGCAAGATGAAATGCTTTAAGAATTCAGTGATTCCAGAGGCCAAATTGCCTGCAGATCCTTTGATTCCTAAATTGGATCAAGTCTGAGGACAGGCTGGTACCTTACCCTTTCCTTTTCCTGTTAGATTGCGAACATTATTAAGAATGAATGGGACTGGATTGTTCCTCTCTTCTCTCTTTAACAATTAGTTCCCGGTCCTGGACTCTCAGTGCAGTTTTGAGGTTCCGTCCGTAAAAGGGATGGCGCTATCTTCACCCTTGCTAAACATATTACTATACCGTTTGAGGATAGCTCTTCGTTTTAGGAGCTCATGGATAAAGGATGGAAACTCTGTTAAGAAAGTTGTTTCAACATACGGGATATTTGTTTCAACCGGAGGCGGTCGTTGCCGCGGTTACTGGAGAAACTACCTTCGGTTATGACTCCTTATAGGATTTGATCAGGGTGGAGAGGTCCCCTCGACGTTACTCAGGAAAAGATTTACGGCTTTGAGGGTTGCTAATTCTTTTATCTGTGATGCTATTAGGCAGATTATTCACCTGAATGTTAAGGCTTCAGCTTTTCTGTTCAGGCCCATCGGGCTCTGGCTGAAGTCATGGTCTGCGGATATGACTTCTAAGTCTAGTTTTCTTTCCCTTTAAGGGAATGATTTTGTTTTTTCCGGGCCTGGACTCAATTATCTCCACCGTCGCAGGGGGCAAGGGTGCCCTTCTACTGCATTAGAATATGAACGAGTCTAAGGGACAATTTTCATTCTTCTTATTTAGATAAAGCCCATGTCAGCAGTCCTCCGCTAGCCTGAGCAAACCAAGAGCTCTTGGAAGCCGGCTCAGCCCTGGAATAATTCCAAGCAGAGCAAGAAGCCCGCCGAGTCTAAGTTGGCATGAACGGGCGGCCCCCGGTCGTCTTCTGGATCATGTAGGGGGCAGACTGTCGCTTTTTCAGTCGCTTGGTCCAGGGACGTGCAGGATCCATGGGTCCTGGAGGTCATAGCTCAGGATTCCAAGATAGGTTTCAAGTCTCTGCCACCCAAGGGCAGTTTCCTCCTCTCTCTTCTGTCTTCTTGACCAGAAAGGAGCAAAGCCTTCTGGGGTGCGTGCGGGATCTGTCCTATTAGGAGTTATTGTCCCGGTGCCTACCGCTGTGAGAGGTTTGGAATACTATTCAAACCTCTCGTGGTCCCAAAGAAGGAGGGAATTTTCCTTCCGATTGGGACCTAAAGTGCTTAAACAAGTTTTTAAATGTCCCCTCCTTCAAGAGGGAGACAATAGGTTCATTCTTCCCCTCGTTCGAGAAGGGCAGTTCATGACCACGATATATCTGAAGGATGCTCCCTTCACGTACCAATCCTCAAGGACCACTTCCAGTCCCAAAGGTTTGCGTTCTTTGCGATCTTCTGTTTGGTCTAGCTGGTATAGTGGTGAGCATAGCTACCGTCCAAGTAGTTGACCTGGGTTTGTTTCTCGGCCAACGCAGCATTCTCCAAGAAATATTTCGGAGAATGGACCATTCAGAATCTCTCCTCTGTCTTCTTCAATTCCATGGATGGAAGATAAATCTAGAGAGACTTCTCTTGTACCAAGTACCAGGGTAGAATTCTCGAGTACTATAATAGTCTCCATAGACATAAAAATATTTCTGGCAGGCCAGAGACGTTGCAGGCTAGCTTCAACATGTCTTGCCCTCCAGACCTCCTTAGGGCCATCTGTGGCTTGGTGTATGGAGGTGATTGGCCTCATGGTCTCCAGCTTTTACTTTGCCAGGTTCCACCTCCAGACTGTTGCATCTGTGCATGCTGAAGCAGTGGAACGGCGATCATTCGGATCTTTCTCCACAGATTTCTCTGGACAACCGATCAAGAGAATCGCTCTTTTGGTGTATTTGTCCGGATCTCTTGTCCCAAGGGATTTTCGTCTCAATACCATCCTGGGTGATTATTTCTACGGTTGTGAGTCTGTCAGGATGGGGAGCTGTTTGGGGTGCCAGGAGGAAATGCTCCTTCCTGATCGCATTTTGGATCTTCGGGCGATATACAATGCTCTGAAGGCTTGGCCTCTGATGGGTTTGTCCCGGTTTATCAGATCCAATCAGACAATATATACTCGGTGGCTTCCATCAACCAACAGGGGGAACGAGAAGCTCCCTAGCTATGAGGGAAGTATCTCGGTTTCTGGAGTGGGCGGAGACCCACATTGTTCGCTGTCAGCGATCCAAATTCCGGGTGTGGACAACTGGGAAGCGGATTCCTTAGCAGACAATCCTTTCATCCGGGTGAATGGGCTCTCCATCCCAAGTGTTGGTGGAGATTTGCCAAAAGTAGATCTTATGTTGTCTCAATACCAAGCAACCCAGATATGGGTTGAGGAACAGGGATCCTCAGGCGGAGCTAACAGATGCATTAGTGGTGCCTTGGAGGTTCAAACTAATTTATCTTTTCCGACCGTTACCACGACTTCCTAGTGTAGCGGCTCGAATCAAGCAGGCGTCAGTGATACTGATTTTTCCGTCTTGGCCGCGAAGGATATGGTTCACGGACTAGTGGGGATGTCGTTATCTCCTCCGTGGAAGTTTCCTTGTTGCAAGGATCTGCTGACCAAGGTCTCTTTGTTTACCTATGTCTAGATCTCTGAGGCTGACTGTGTGGAGATTGAACGCTTAGTACTAGCCAAGAGAGAGTTTTCTGAGAGTGTTATTTTCAAACTCGTAGCTGGTTGCTCGTCGCATCTGTCATAAGGTGTGGAGGACCTATTTATTCTGTTCTCCAGGATGAACTGGAGAAGGGCTTTTTCTGCAAGTTCCCTGAGGGGACAGATTTCAGCCCTGTCAGTGTTACTGCACAGGTGGTTTGCTGAGCTTCCTGATGTGCAGTCACTTGTTAAGGCTCTGCTAGGGCCAGACCTGTATTTAGATCTTTTGCTCCTTCTTGGAGTTTAAATCTTGTTATTTGGGTTTTGCACGGGCTCCATTGGAGCCTATGCATGAAGTGGACATTAAATTATGTCTTGGAAGGTTCCTTTTCTATGGGCTATTGCTTCTGCGCACAGAATATCTATGATTACTGCCTTGCAATGCATCCCTCCTTATTTGGCTTCCATGCTGATAAGGCTGTTCTACCAACCTAGTTAGGTTTTCTTCCTAAGATTGTGTCAATTTGCAACATCAATCAAGAGATTGTGGTTCCTTCCTATGTCCTACTTTTTCTTTGTTGAAGGAACGTTTTCAACATAATTCTGGGTGTGGTTTGTGCCTTGAAGTTCTATCTTCAGGTCACGAAGAAATTTAGCAAACTTCTTTCTCTGTTTGTTCTCTTTCCAGGAAGTGTGGGGTCAGAGGAACTCTTTGACTTCCTTATCTTGTTGGCTGAGGAGTGAGACAGCGGGACATAAGCCTCTTCTGAGGATTGCGGCTCATTCAACTAGAGCTGTGGCCTCTTCTTGGGCCTTAAGAACGAGGCTTCTATGGAGCAGTTTTGTAAGGCGGCTTCTTGGTCCTCTTTACATACTTTTGCAAGATTTTACAAATTTAATGTTTTTGCTTCAGCGGAAGCAGCTTTTGGGAGAAAAGTTCTGCAGGCTGTGGTACCCTCAGTATATGGTCCGCCTCCTTTTACCCTCCAGTTTTTTTCATTCATGTGTACTCTAGAGCTTGGGTATTTGTTCCCACAAGTAATGAATGAAGCAGTGGACTCTCCTCCCATTAATATGGAAAACATAAGTTATGCTAACCTGATAATTTCATTTTCATCTGTGGGAGGAGAGTCCACTGCTCCCGCCCGTTTCTCCGGGGGGCGGACCTAAATTTAATATTATCCTTCTGGCACCATTTATATCCAGATATTTCTCCTACTGTTCCTTGTTCCCTTGGCAGAATGACTGGGGGATGAGGGGAGTGGGGGAGGTATTGAAGCCTTTGGCTGGGGTGTCTTTGCCTCCTCCTGGTGGCCAGGTTCTTAATTACCACAAGTAATGAATGAAGCAGTGGACTCTCCTCCCACGGATGGAAATGAAATTATCAGGTAAGCATGTTTATGTTTTATAAATATATATATATATATGTTTTATAAATACATGACATCAGTGATGAATACTTTTTGTATATAGAGCCCCATTTATCACTTGTAGGGCCGACAGTGTTTCCAGCTAGGGGACCTATCCATTTGTCTTTGCATTTATCATTGCATAAGAAAATCCTTGTGCAGTGCCATCCCAGGACCTGTCAATAGGTTAATAAACAGCAGTCACATGGACTTTGCTTCTCATTTTGCAGTAAGCAGCTTCACTTCAGCGAGACTCCACTGCAAGGGCTCCACAGTAGCCTCCACATCTTAACAAATGGAGCCCATAAAGTAAACTTTGTTTGCTGTCCCTTTAAATTGCAACAACTTCTGGTAGCAAATAATGAAAGACCTTGCTAAACTCTCATGTTATCAGGCTTTAATGTACAGCAGCTAGGCGCATAACACTAAGGATGCCTGTGTGTTGTAGAGCACAGACACATTACACATACACCTGGCATGTGGTAAAACAGCCCACAAGAGGCATTTGTTAGCCTTGTAGCTTATTATTACTTACATATGGACATGCAAGCTATACAGGGACATACACTGCTGCACACGCTTCTTTCAATTAAGGGTTGAAGGAGACTTTTGGAAGTTTTCATGGCAGTGTCTTCATCGGTACTGGTCTTATGGTCTTGCTGAAACTTGTTAAATGAAATAAACACCTCTGTGACATGCTTTGTAATCCTTCAATGCGAAAGAATGTTTTAATGTTTAGTCTCCTGTGGCTTTTTTCAGTCCTTCTAAGGTTTGGTTTAATGATGTATTTTCTGCATGGGCTAAACTGTGCAGCTTTGCAAAAACACCTGTGAGTTACGTAATCCTTTCCCAAATGACTCCATCCTCCTTACCGGGATTTTGTGAGCTCTTTTCTAATATAACAGGTTTTTAAAGGCGCAGCAGTAATTGTGCACACAACTGATTTTAAAGGGACACAAAGTGCAAAAAGAAAATGCTCTAATATTTTTTTTAATATTACACTCAAGAACAGAAATGCACTAGCTGAAGACATTGTATTGGCCAATGACAAGGGACATATGTGTGTGTAAGCACCAATCAACAGCTACATCCTAGATATGCTTTTTAACAAAGGATACCAAGTGAACAAAGTGAGTTTGATTTAAGAGAGAAACTGAAAAAAATCTCTTAAACTTGTATGCTCTATCTAAATCATGCAAGAAAAAATGTGGGTTTAATTTGTTTTTGTTTTTTTTTAAATTAGGTTTTTCAATCAAATACAAACATACATTTGGTTGTACCATTAATCTTCCACTTGAATACAATTCCCAGTAACAAGACATTTGTAGGCAAGGATGACAGTCCGAAAAAGATTTACAATTTGTCCCATTGACTATCAAATTGTAGGAGTCCATGAGATGCGGGATGGGGTCCATAGAATCAAGATGGTATAAAAAAACAATATTACGCCTTGTTGGCCAGTCATAATTTGATTGCTGTCCTACGAAAGAATATTAAGTTGAAATAAAGACCTCTTCTCCTGGGCTCTTAGTAGAAGTAGTTGGAGGATTGATATATTAAAACAAAATTATTTAAAGGGACAGTCAAGTCCAAAAAAAACTTTCATGACTTAAATAGGGAATGTAATTTTAAACAACTTTCCAATTTACTTTTAGCACAAATTTTGTTTTGTTCTCTTGGTATTCTTAGTTGAAAGCTAAACCTAGGGGGTTCATATGCTAATTTCTTAGACCTTGAAGACTGCCTCTAATCTTAATGCATTTTGACCACTAGAGGGCATTAGTTCATGTGTCTCATATAGATAACATTGAGCTCATGCACGTGAAGTTACCCTGGAGTGAGGCTAAAATGCAAGTCTGTCAAAAGAACTGAAATAAGGTGGCATTTTACAGAAGCATAGATA
This sequence comes from Bombina bombina, assembly GCF_027579735.1. Taxonomy (NCBI): domain Eukaryota; kingdom Metazoa; phylum Chordata; class Amphibia; order Anura; family Bombinatoridae; genus Bombina; species Bombina bombina. The sequence goes on from NC_069499.1 coordinate 1,041,945,402, forward strand.
CAAGGTAATCACAGAGGTAAAAAGTGTATTTCTATAACAGTGTTGGATGTGCAAAACTGGGAAATGGGTAATAAAGGGATTATCTTTCTTTTTAAACACAAAAATTCTGGTGTTGACTGTCTCGTTAACCAAACCATTACTGTAACAATAACATAAAACTGGGTAGCATTAGTAACTTGTTCAGTATTTATCAATAATTTTTACATTATAACCTATTTGGTCAATATGTTGTAACAATTGTATATCTTGAGTTCTCTCCGTGTAAGTAGATAAATCAGGTCTCTTAACTTATCTAGATTGATGTGTTATATTAATCAAGAATAAGGTTATGAGGTATTTTCTTTATCCTGTGTAAATTAACTCTTGACTACCCTTGTATGAATCCCAATAGAATATGAGATCATGGCATACATGTAGTTGATTGATTGGTTAAGAGAAAATAGTATCTTTCTAACATTATGACAGTTTTGACCCTTTCCTTCCATATGGTTAGTAAAGGGGGCTCAGTTGATTTCTAATGCGAAGCTATTAATTGTTTAGCAACATTAAATAGAATCTGAGCAAGGTTTTTTCTTATTGCACATTTCAACTCACTAGCGGCTAGATTTAGAGTTGGGCGGTAGCTGTCAAAACCAGCGTTAGAGGCTCCTAAAGCTGGTTTTTACCGCGCTCTGGTATTTGGAGTCAGTCAACAAAGGGTCTAACGCTCACTTTGCAGCCGCGACTTTTCCATACCGCCGATCCCCCTACGCCATTTGCGTATCCTATCTTTTCAATGGGATCTTTCTAACGCCGGTATTTAGAGTCGTGGCTGAAGTGAGCGTTAGAAATCTAACGACAAAACTCCAGCCGCAGAAAAAAAAACAGGAGTTAAGAGCTTTCTGGGCTAACGCCGGTTTATAAAGCTCTTAACTACTGTGCTCTAAAGTACACTAACACCCATAAACTACCTATGTACCCCTAAACCGTGGCTACCCCACACCGCCGCCACTCTATTAAAATTTTTTAACCCCTAATCTGCCGCTCCGTACAATGCCGCCAGCTACATTATCCCTATGTACCCCTAATCTGCTGCCCCTAACATCGCCGACACCTACATAATATTTATTAACCCCTAATCTGCCCCCCCAACGTCGCCGCTACCTTACCTACACTTATTAACCCCTAATCTGCCGACCGAACCGCACCGTTACTATAATAAATATATTAACCCCTAATCCGCCTCACTCCCGCCTCAATAACCCTATAATAAATAGTATTAACCCCTAATCTGCCCTCCCTAACATCGCCGACACCTAACTTCAAACATTAACCCCTAATCTGCCGACCGGAGCTCACCGCTATTCTAATAAATGTTTTAACCCCTAAAGCTAAGTCTAACACTAACACCCCCCTAAATTAAATATAATTTTTATCTAACTAAATAAATTAACTCTTATTAAATAAATTAATCCTATTTAAAACTAAATACTTACCTGTAAAATAAACCCTAATATAGCTACAATATAAATTATAATTATATTGTAGCTATTTTAGGATTAATATTTATTTTACAGGCAACTTTGTATTTATTTTAACCAGGTACAATAGCTATTAAATAGTTAATAACTATTTAATAGTTACCTAGTTAAAATAATTACAAAATTGCCTGTAAAATAAATCCTAACCTAAGTTACAATTAAACCTAACACTACACTATCAATAAATTAATTAAATAAAATACCTACAATTAAACCTAACACTACACTATCAATAAATTAATTAAATACAATACCTACAAATAACTACAATTAAATAAACTAACTAAAGTACAAAAAATAAAAAAGAACTAAGTTACAAAAAATAAAAAAATATTTACAAACATTAGAAAAATATTACAACAATTTTAAACTAATTACACCTACTCTAAGCCCCCTAATAAAATAACAAAGACCCCCAAAATAAAAAAATGCCCTACCCTATTCTAAATTAAAAAAGTTCAAAGCTCTTTTACCTTACCAGCCCTGAAAAGGGCCATTTGCGGGGCATGCCCCAAATAATTCAGCTCTTTTGCCTGTAAATAAAAACATACAATACCCCCCCCAACATTACAACCCACCACCCACATACCCCTAATCTAACCCAAACCCCCCTTAAATAAACCTAACACTAAGCCCATGAAGATCTTCCTACCTTATCTTCACCATGCCAGGTTCACCGATCGCTCCAGAAGAGGGTCCGAAGTCTTGATCCAAGCAGCGGCTGAAGAACTCCATCATCGGGCTGAAGTCGGAAGTCCATCATCGGGATGAAGTCTTCTATCAAGCGCCATCTTCAATCTTCTTTCTTCCGGAGCAGAGCCATCTTCTTCCCAGCCGACGTGGATCCAACCTCTTCAACCGACGTCTACTCGCCGAATGACGGTTCCTTTAAATGACGTCATCCAAGATGGCATCCCTCGAGTTCCGATTGGCTGATAGGATTCTATCAGCCAATCGGAATTAAGGTAGGAATATTCTGATTGGCTGATGGAATCAGCCAATCAGATTCAAGTTCAATCCGATTGGCTGATCCAATCAGCCAATCAGATTGAGCTCGCATTCTATTGGCTGTTCAGATCAGCCAATAGAATGCGAGCTCAATCTGATTGGCTGATTGGATCAGCCAATCGGATTGAACTTGAACCTGATTTTGAAGCTGGCCGCATCCGTAAGCAACGCTGGTATTTAGCGTTGCAGTGGCGGTAAATATGCTCTACGCTCCCTTTTTTGGAGCCTAACGCAGCCATTCTGTGAACTCTAAATACCAGCGGTATTTAAAAGGTGCGGGGGGAAAAAAGCATGCGTAGCTAACGCACCCCTTTGGCCGCAGAACTCTAAATCTAGCCGTAAATAAATTAAATAGACAGATCTTCAGTGTTAAAGAAAGATTACTAGATAGTATAGTATTTATTTATTTTAATATCGTCTTCCAAAATTCTTGGATTTTGTGGTATGACCACCATATGTGTCCCATGCTCCCTTTATCCAAATTACACCTCCATTATTTATCCGAAGCCCTCTGGAACATGTGTTTTAACCTTTTGAGGAGTAAGGTACCATCTTAGCATAATTTTATAATTGGTTTCCGATAATTGTGTAGAATGAGACAATATTTTGTATAGTTGGGATATGATACCTTTTTGTGGGGTATCTGTACTGCACATCTTCTCAAAGTTAGTAAGAGGTCTGGTTAGATTTGATCTTTCCTTATGTGTGTTAATATAATGATTGACTTGGTGATATTTTATCCAAGGTTCTAAGAACCCTTTTCCCAGATGTTCTATTTCTGCTTTAGGTTTTATTCTTTTTGAGTTAAACAGTGAGCATACTGGTAGAACTCTGTGGATATTACTTTCTTTATCCTGTATATATGAGAGGCCTCTTTGAAAATCTGGGTTAGATAGGATGAGAGTCAGTGGAGAGAACCTATTGGATATCCATTTGGTATTGATATTAATTAACTTCCAATCTGTAAGTGTGTTTGATATAGTATGAAGCCCTGCACACAATGTGGTTTGTTAGATGTTGGGAGTCCAGCATGTGCCCCCCAGTTGTTGGCTCCCTGAGATGTCATGTTCTATTTGTATCCAATGCTTTGGATTGGTGCACTTATGTCTACACCATTCTATTATCCTTTGTAAGGAAATTGCTTTCTTGTAAAGCATGAGATTTGGAAGACACAGCCCTCCTATTTCCCTAGAAGCATACATGGTTGATCTACTTATTCTTGGAGGTTTATCCTTCCAGACAAAATTATTTATCTCTGTTGTTTATGTATATACATTTCAATATGAGGAAGTGTTTGGAGTACATACAATATTTTAGGTAAAACTATCATTTCAGTGGTATGTATCTGTAACATTAACCTATTCCTATTAACCTGTTTAGAACCTGTTGTTATATTTTTCATTCCCCTGTACCTTTAAGGGATTAATAACGCCCTTTAACATGGCTATTTAAGCCTCACTCTCAGTTTACTCCGTGCTTGGTATTGTTCTACTTTCCTAAGCTCCATTGAAGATACTCATACCAGAGATTAATCTTACTCCCATTTTTGGTCTCAGTTACCTGAAGTTGTATAACGTCTGCATAAACAAACATCAGAAGCTCTGACATATATTATTATATTAGATCCATTGACTTTTTCCTTAGCCCCGATCGGCTTGACGACATCTACCAGCTGGGCGTGACGTCACATCCTTCCTGCGCACTGCAGATCAGCGATCTTCCATTGTTAGAAACCGGTAAGCTTAAACATGAGACTGTTTGCTCTACATTAAGTTTATGCGCATATTTCAAATGTCCACTAAATTGATATCAAGACCCCCCGGTATCTAAGAGCTCTTTATTAGTACTTTTTGGAACTATCTCTAAGGAATACCCTATTTTACACCGGAGATATTAAAAGGCTCACTCGATGTTGCACTTTACTTCCAGTTTCTATTAAAGTGAAACATTGTTATTATCTAGCAGCTTGTTATTTCTTATTTTTTGTCATCAGAGCAACAAATACATAAATATATACCTAAGTTATGTTTCTATATAACCAATAAGGAAATTTAAAGGCATATTTGTAGCAGATTTGCTCTTTACAAATCAGCAGTTGTGATTCTCTTTTATATGATTATATGCAGATCATATCAAAGTTTCCACATCATAACAGTATCCTGCCTATCCACAATGTGTTTTTGGAATACCATGATGATATTAGCTTTGCAATGTCAGCTGTTAGCTTTGCATAATTTACCTTAAATGTGGTTTTAACTCTAGAGGTTATGTTGATACCTAAATATCTGATAGTTAGATTGGATATTAAAGTTGCATCCATTCCTGATGTCATAAATCTCTTTGTGTGAAATATTAATAGAGAGTAGGTCTGATTTGTTCATATTTACTAAGAAATTAGAAATCCTACCATAATCTTGTAGCTCACTCTGTACTGCCGAAAGAGAATTTAAAGGGGATGTTAGAGACATAAGGATATCGTCTGCAAACATAGATAATTTGTATACATTATTTTTGATCATGATTCCTTTGATAGAATTATTATGTCTTATCCTAGCAGTCAATGCCTCGAGTGACAAAATAAACAATAAGGGGGATAAGGGGCAGACTTGTCTGCTACCATTTTGAATCTCAAATTGATCTGATAAGGTACCATTGATGTGTACTTGTGCTGTGGGAAAGGAATATAAAGCCATCACTCTTTTTTTTTTATTTATTTATTTATTGAGGCTGAAAGAAATTACAATAATAAGCAACATTTGCTCCGAATCACAGTTACAAACATAATCACAAAAATTCAAACATACGCTGTAACATGAACATCCTGAATGCTTGAATAAGTATAATATAAATATTTCGAGCATGGATGGTAGGGACATCAAATTTTACTAAGAACATAAAGAGCAAATGCAAGGTAACGTAGCCCCTTTTTTACTTTTTTAGTCTAAATTATAAACTGTCAATCTCACAATCTAGGCCCATGTGTGAAAAGGTATAGTAAATAAAAACCAGAACAAATTACTGAACATGTAGAAGAACATAACATAGATTTGGGGGTTAATAAGAGACATTTAGACATAATAAGCTCCACCTATTAGTAAGATGTACTACCGCCTATCTTGCTGCTTAAAAAAGCTATCTCACTATTAGGCTAAATATAAATGGGTTGCTTGGTAGGAATACTAGGCTAACTACTGTCTCTATTTGAACATAAGAAATACTAAATATCAATAAGAGGATATGTCATGTAATCCCATCTACTAATTGTCATCTCACGGATGATCAGTGTGAAAGGGACATATCTATAGATTAGAACAGGTGTAAAGAGTACAATATTAGATCCTCAAGTAGGGGGATATACTACAATGTATAGAACAACTATGTAACCCTAAGTCTCATATGCGGGTATATATGTCTTGCTGGAAGCTGTTTTGTGGGTAATCAGTGGATTAGATATTGAAGTATTAGCTATTATTCTCGGCTATATGTAAAACTGAAAATGTATATGAGGGCAAAATGGGCATCAACTTACCTAAATAACAAATGTATGCAATAGTAAATCACAAAGATGAAAAACATTATGAAAACGGGTCTCTTAAGTTTTCAAATACAGCAATATCATAATAAAAGACTCAACATAGAATACAAAATACTAACAGTGTTGAATGAACAGCAATATGGAAGTCTAGAGCTACAAAAAGGTAGTATATAAGTCTCTAGAACAAGTTCAGACCGTCTCTTCTAGCAGCTAAAGCAACTCCAACTTGCGCTTCTTGCAGCTTAGAAAAAACCTAGAGTTCTCAACCAACCCATAATCTCTCGAGGTCTGTGCCGACATCCCACTGCTGAGGATCGTATGATCGAGTGACAAATGCAGCCGAATCATATAGGGAAACAGACTGCAAACAGCAAACTCCTACCATAGATACACCCCATACATACAGCGCATAGGGGGACCTCTCATGATCCCACTCGCTCCCATCAATCTGCCTAGGTAATGGTATGATGTAAGCTTGGGTCCATAGCAAGGTAGACAGACTATCCTGGGGTCCCGCCATATACTGTGAAAGTTTAAGTGCGTTGTGCAAACTTACATGCGGTCTCATGATTAGAAGTCCAGAACAATCAATAAAGCACTGGGAAGCTGCTGCGTTATGGGTGAGAGAGGACTGGGATATGATAGTTTCAGGCTCCGGTAGCGCTTCATTAGCTTGTCGGTCATGAGGCTGTTGTGTAATCTGCTCAGAGACATTCTCATAGACAAATGAAGTAAATGATGATCTCACATCACTAACAAGCTGTTGAGTGATCAGGATCACGATAGATTGCTCCAATTGTATCACGGCTTCCATTTTGCACCTCAAACACGTTCCTATTCAACTGACTCTGTCTCAGTATCTATAACAGTGACTTATCACCCAGTGAAACTTAGTTCAGGAAAACACTTGAAGTGGCCATAAATGCCGGTTATTATAACATTCCCTACTTTGGTTTGCTTCAGTACAAATGACTGGATGTTCTGAATGATCAGGATACTGTGGGGGTAGATGTAGCTCCAAGCCGTAGTCAGGCCTCCACTGCGCACCACATCTATTTCAGGCTGCTGGGCTGAGAGTAAATATGAAAATAGTGTAAATCAATTCCACAAATATTCACTGACAATAAACTCTGAAAAAAAAACTAGATTTGTGGTATATGGAGAGGTAAACAGCGGTTTTATCTTCTCCCTTGATCAGCCAGAATTAAGAAGCAGCTATCTTAGCCGATGGTCAGACACGCCCCCCTAAAGCCATCACTCTGTTTATAAATGAAGATGGAAAATTACATTTGTTCAATATGGATTCTAAAAAGACCCAATCTAATCTATCTAACGTTTTTTTTCTTCGTCCGTGGATAGTAAAATTGTTGGGATGTTATTCTTGTTTACATAATCTAATAAATTTAAAAATGTTACTGTGTTATCCCTAGCCTCTCTTCTTGGAACAAAACCTACTTGGTCTGGAGGAATTATGGATGGAAGCAACTAGTTGAGTCTGGTGGCCAGGATTTTTGCAAATAATTTTAAGTCTATATTTAAAAGTGAAATTGGTGTAAAATTTGCAGGTTTGTCCCCCCCCCCTCCTTTTTCCCCTGGTTTGGGTAGAACTGTGATAATAGCCTGAAGCATGGTTTCTGGGAAGCACCCTAAGTCTATCTGATGGAAAGCTTTCAGTATATGTGGTACTAGTTGGTGTTGAAGGACTAATAATAGAGTCCTTAGAACCCATCTGGGCCTTGTGCTTTATCTATTTTGAGTGTCTTAATGGCTTCTATGATCTCAGATTCTCTAATTGGAGAGTAGAATCTCGCTATCTTCTTCTGACACTTTGGTAGGTGCACAACTTCTAGGTATTGGTTGCATTGCGTGAAATGTTGTGTCTGATCTCTATTGGGATATAAGTTATATAGAGAATGGTAGTAGCTTTTAAAAATTCCAGTTATTTGTTTGGTGTCTTCTACCTTTTTGCCATCTGGTTTATTTATGTAGTATATATACATTTTAGCTTGTTTAGATTTGAGTGATCGCGCCAACAATCTACTTGGTTTATTCCCTTCTGCATGGAAATTATTTTTCAATTTAAGGGCAATTCATTGCACTTTAATGTGTTAATGTGTTGACATTTTATCCCTGTAAAATTGTAACTGTTGTAATAGTGTATCATCAGATGGGTGTAATTTATGCAGATAATCTGTATGGGATAGTTCTTTAGAAATGTTGGTATATTCTTCCCTAAGAGTCTTATTTCTGACTGCTTTAGCTTTTATTAAAGTCCCCCTGATGTAACTTTTGTGAGCTTCCCAAATAGTAGTAGGTGATATATCTTCTTGAGTGTTAAACGTGAAGTATCCTCTCAGATCTTTTTTTACTATTTCTTTTATTTCTGGGTCTATTAGAAAGTTGTTATCCAATCTCCAGTTGTTTTTTAAAAGGGACAGAAGGCCATTTAATTCGGCTTTTTACCATTGAGTGATCTGACCAGGCTGTATGCAAAATGGTTGAATCTACTATATGGGATAGGGTAATATGATCAACTAAAATATGGTCTAGTCTAGAATATGTTTTTTGGGGGGCGGAGAAGAAAATCTAATCTCTTTTATCTGGATTAGATACTCTCTACGGATCGTGTAGTCCAAACTATTTTTTAGGGTGCTTTTAGATATGCATATATTTGCATTAGAGCTATCTAGCATGGGATTTATCAGGATATTAAAGTCCCCCATTACTATCAGCTGGCCAACATGAATATTTTGAATTAGAGGGATGATTGATCTGAAGAAAGTAGCTTGTTCCTGGTTGGGAGCGTATATATTCACTATTGTGGTTGGTTTATTGTATAAAAGGCCACATATTGCTAAAAATCTACCCTCTTTATCTCTTATTTGGTTTGTTAAAGTGAAAGGGTTGATTTATGGACCACGATGCTTGCCCCATTAACTTTTCTTTAAATTTACACTATGAAAATGTTGTGTGTATGCATTGTGCATATATCTAGGAATAGAACCTCTTTTAAAATGAGTTTCCTGGAGACACACTATATCTCCTTGTTTTTTAATAATGTCTCTCAACGCTAGTGATCTTTTATCAGGGCTATTAAATCCTTTAACATTCTGAGAAACAAAACGTAACAAAGTATCTGTCATCTTGGTTTTTTTTCATGAGGTGAAGTATATCGAGGGTTGATTTAGAGAAACCTGAACCAGTTGAATGAGAGATTAAGAGTGACCATTGTATTAGACCATCTTGAAGTTACCAATAATACTAACAAAACATGAACAGATGAAACATTGTAAATATAATAGCTGTTCAAATAAACTAATATGCCTAATAAATGTCAATTGGCATATAACAATAAGGTAAGAGTAATACATTTAATACAAATATTGGAGTGTGATCCAGGGATTTGGGTCAACAAACAAAAAAGGATACATGAGAAACACCTTCAGTGTTTATTCTATCATCCTTTTGGTGTCTGAGGGTTGTCATAAGAGGGAGTCTTGTGTCTTTTGCGCTGGACCATTTGCCATTCTTTATGCTGAGGTCTTGGTGGAGCATGCTGACTTGTTCCTGGGGCATGTCCAATGCTCTCTTCTGTATCTAAGATTAGTGGAGGAATTTCCAATTTTTTGCAGCATTCTGCCATTTCTGCTGGGTTGGTACATGTTGCTCTTCGATTCTTCCAAATCACAATCGGCTGGAAAGGATGATTTCATCTGTACTTGATGTTCATGGATCTAAGATGAGATGTTAGAGGTGATAGTTCCTTTCTCCTCTGCAGTATTCTGGCCGATAAATCAGCGTATAGTTGTAGGTTGACTCCATCTTTTTGAATAGGGTTCTTCTCTCTTGCTCCCTTCATTATCTGCTCTTTCATTTGATAATTAGTGATTTTAACAATTACATCTCTTGGAGGTGCTCCCTCTGGCAGAGGAGGTCTTAATGCTCTGTGTGCCCTGCCGATTTCTACCTTAGAGATATCTGTTTAATTTTGCAGATTCGAGAAAAGAGATTGTAAATACATGTGTAAATCAGCTGCTTGCACTGCTTCTGTAATGCCTCTTATTCTAATATTGTGCCTTCTAGACCTTTTTCATGGTCTTCTATTTTATCTTCCAGTTGCTGAATTGCACTATCTTGTTGTTCCATATGGTTATTTAATGCAGTATAGTCAGTATTGTATGAATTCCACTCCTCTTCTAGCTTTTCGACTCTGTTTCCAATCTCTGATATGTCTTTTTTTAAATCTGACATTTTGTCCTTTATACATTGTTTCCCCTGTGTGATAAGTGAGGAACAGTCCTGTTTTGAAGGTATAGACAATAATAATGATCTTGGCATACATATCATTGAGTGTTCCCCATCTGAATCCGATTCAGAATTCTAGGGAGTGTGTTTCTGTTTAGGAGAAGTGGAAGAGGTGTCAGTTAGTGTTAGTGTTTAACTTGATATTTCTACTTTAATTTTATGTTGTATACTACTGCGGCTTGATGTTCTTAGATCAATAGTGCCTGTGATATTTCACAATGTAGTAGTGCTCATTTAAAGCCTTTGTGATGTGCAGCTGCTGATTGTGGCTTTTTTTTTAAATGCTGCTTTAACTGCACTTAGTGCTTTGATTGCCACAATGTTTTACAGAGTCTAACTGTAGTATTTAGTATCCTAAAAACATTATGTCTGCCGAAAAGATGGGTTTTAACTTGTGGAATAGGAATCAAGCTGTACTTTTCATACTAAAGTTACTTCATATCTGAGGATTGTATAGTGCTATAGTTTTATCGACAAGGTGTTCTGCTCACCTCTCTTACACTTACAGAAGCGTTTATGAAAACAAAATGGTGACCGCCACGTTTACTGCTGCTACGAACGTATCGCAACTCGCATTTCCAGTGTGAAGGCTGTGATACTCACTGATCGGTGCAGCCCGTTATTCCCAGGGGCTAAACGATCATGTCCTCATTTGATTATGCTCTGTTTATGAGCTTTCTTGTCTACAAGATCCAGTGGTTCCGGCAATACAGGCCGCGCTATGCTGTGTTACAGGGGACTTAGATGCGGCTACATCAGCGGTTTGTCTGTCACCCTGGATCTTTGCTAACGCTAAGTCACCCTTTGCTCATTCAAAATTCATGGCCATCAGCACTTTAAGGAGCTATTTGTGGGCCGATGCAACGGAGCTCACTTAATTTCTCCTTAAATCCTGATTTTCAAAAAAAATAGATTGTTAGAAATGTACTTCATTTGCACAATTTATGTGACATTTTCAGTGTTTGCAATACACACTACAAATGCAGATCACTTTTTATATTTTTTTATATCCATGCTGTATATTGTCCAGTGCCATTGGAGTGATTTTTTAACACAATGTGTAGCACACAATATTCTCTAATTTAATTTCATACACACAGCTTAAAAACACTCTCTGATTTATAGTGATTTTATTTATATTATTCAATTGCACGAAAAAGAGATATTTTTGGTAGACATTTTAATAGTAATAGATTTTGAAAAAATGGTCATAATGAAGGACAGAGAGAGACATAGACAGAGAGAGAATATCCCAGCTATAGAAGCTTAAAAGCTTTTATACCTATGATGCACTTTGTATTAATGTGCACGGAAGCTGTAACAGTCCTCTGCCCTTCTGCAGCGAAATCCTCTCCCTTACCTTACTTAGTGCATGGAAATTGTGTTTCTCATTGTGGCTGCCTCAGACGCAGTTCCATTTGCCAGATTTCATCTTGTGTCCCTCCAATTTTAGATTCTGCATCAATAGAATGTGTACCAGAGGGTTTGTCTAAGGATCCTGTTACATTACAGGACAAAAGACATTCTCTAACTTGGTGGCAGATTCACCATTTCTTGGTTCAGAGAGCCTTTTTTATCTGCCAGTGTGGTTAGTAATTTTCACAGATGCCAGCCTGTTAGGTTGAGGTGCAGTCTGAAGGTCTCAGAGACTGCAGTTGGTCTCTGGGTATGGACAATTGGGAAGTGGACTTCCTTAGTCGTCAGTACCTTCACCCCAGCTAAACGTCTTTGAATAAAAAGGTATATTGTGCATAATTGGGGAAAGACATAGACCTTATGGTTTCTCACTTGAATTACAAGCTACCCCAGTATTGTGCAAGATCTTGAGATGCAGAAGAGACTCTATTAAATGCACTTGTGATTTCAGGTCATTCAATTTTATTTATATCTTTCCTCCTTTTGTTTTACTATTGAGGATAATAGCCAGTATAAAACAGCAAAGGCCCTCGGATTTTAATTGCTCTTGCATGGCTTTGCATGACTTGGTACTCAGATCTGGTACAATTGTCCTCAAGCAAGCCTTGGTGTTTTCCTCTTAAGAAGGACCTTCTCTCTCAAGGGTCCCTTTTTCCATCAAGATCTCAAATCTCTCAAGTTGACTGAATGCGATTGCACGTCTGATTTTTGTCTCATAGTGTGTGGGTTTTTTTCAGATCAATTGGTAGACATTTTGATTCAGGCCAGATAGACTATTATAAGATCTATTTAGTCTGGAAAATTTTCCTTTCCTGGTCTAAGAATTATCATTGAAACTCTTCAGATTTCTTGAATTCTTAAAAAAAAAATTACAGGATGGTCTGGATAAGGGTTTATCAGCCAGTGCCCTTTCAGTCTTGTATCACAAGAAGATTTCAAGACTTACGGACATTCAAGTTTTTGGTCAGGAAAAGACTAGTTATCTGCTTCCCCCAGTATACACCAATTTTCATATAATTGCATGTAATAGACACTACTATAAAGAAGAATATGCACAGATACTGATCTAAAAAATCCAGTATAAAACCTTTTAAAAATTTACTTAGAAGCTCCAAGTTTAGCACTGTTGATGTGATTAGCTTAAACACCCAGTGAAAGGGGCTGAGTACAGATAACCCCCCCCCCCCTTCCCTGCATATGAAAAGACAGTTTAGACAAATAAGAGCCAGCAGTGGTCTGTAAACGCACATATACATCTGACACTTTGGGGTCTGGTTAGGACCAGCACAATGTTATTAAAAAAATAAGTAAAACTATACATTGTTACAAAAAAAACTCCTAGATGGGCTATATAAATGGATCATGTAGAAAACATTTATGCAAAGAAAAAAATAGTATATAATGTCCCTTTAACTTGGTTTTAAGGGTTTGTTCAGGCTCAGCTTTTTTAAACTTTGCATAGTCTAGAAATTCAACTTTTGCTTTGAAAGGTTCTCTTTTCTTAGCCATTTCCTCACCCAGAGCTTTCTGCTCTATTTTGTGATTCTCCTTTCCTTATTTTTGTTTATCCAAATAAAGCATTTTGAAAAACAAACTACTCTTTCCTTCCTAAGGTTTTTTGTTCTGAAAAAAAAAAAAAACAATTAGGAAGCTTTAGTGTCATCTCTGCCAACCCCAAATCAAACAAAAAAAAAGAGAGAGAGAGGTCACTTTATAACTTGAACATGGTATAGGCCTTGAAATTCAGAATTGTTTCTTCCTTGTTTATCCATTTCTCTGGTCCCCTGCAAGGAACAGAAAGCTACTACAATCACCTTGGCAGAGTGGCTTAAAGCTTTGATTTGCATAGTGTACCTAGTAGCAGGGAAGTCGACCCTCAAATGAGTTACTGCTCATTCTACCATAGTAATCACCACTTACTGGGCTTTTATGCATGAACTTCCATTGAATATATGTGCAAGGCAGCTGCTTAGTCATAAATATACCGATTTTCATTGGCTCACCCATGTGTTCAGTTAGAAATCAGTACTGCATTGCTGCTCCTTCAACAGATGACACAAAGAGAATAAAACAAATAAGAAAAAAAATGGAAGTAAATTAGAAAGTTGTTTAAAATTGTATTCTCTATCTGAATCATTAATGAAAACTTTTGGGTTTCATGTCCCTTTAAATAGGAATACATCGCAGCCCTCTCTGGACACTAGATAAGACATTTTAGTAGTTTTATATTTCATAATGACATCACATATATTGTTTGTTTATCATACACACAGGCTTAATGTGTTTACAAGAGCACTTTCTGTTTAAATTATTAATGCTGCATACAGTATTTGTCCTTACAAGATGCACACAAATATCTTTTTCATTTTATGGAATTTTTATATAATTCATGACTGTTAAAATAGAAACATACTGATTGCGATGAGAAGCACTTGAACCTGTGTAGTTCAGTACAGCAGCATGGATGGATTCTTTATCTCCTGCTCTATTTAGACACTTGCCAATCTCTTTGGCAGTTTTCCATTTTATAAAGACAAAGAACTCTCTATGCAAATTATCTTCAGCAGTGATTTGTTTGTGCCTAACCCATGCAAAAAAAGTTAAAACGAATTTCTTTCATGTAATTGGCAAGAGTCCATGAGCTAGTGACATATGGGATATACAATCCTACCAGGAGGGGCAAAGTTTCCCAAACCTCAAAATGCCTATAAATACACCCCTCACCACACCCACAATTCAGTTTTACAAACTTTGCCTCCTATGGAGGTGGTGAAGTAAGTTTGTGCTAAGATTTCTACGTTGATATGCGCTTCTCAGCATTGTTGAAGCCCGATTCCTCTCAGAGTACAGCGAATGTCAGAGGGACGTGAAGGGAGTATCACCTTTTGAATACGATGATTTCCCTAATGGGGGTCTTTTTCATGGGTTCTCTGTTATCGGTCGTAGAGATTCATCTCCTACCTCCCTTTTCAGATCGACGATATACTCTCAAATTTACCATTACCTCTACTAAGAACTGTTTTAGTACTGGTTTGACTATCTGCTATATGTGGATGGGTGTCTTTTGGTAAGTATGTTTTCATTTACTTAAGACACCTCAGCTATGGTTTGGCACTTTATGCAAATTATATAAAGTTCTAAATATATGTATTGTACTTATATTTGCCATGAGTCAGGTTCATGTATTTCCTTCTGTCAGTTTCATATTTGGGAATATAAACACTTTAAGAAATTTATTTTCTTACCTGGGGTTTAGTCTTTTTCAGTTTGACTACTTTTTGCATTTGCGGATATTAGGCCCGCGGGTGCGTCAAATGTTAGACTTTATTACTGACGCAAACTTTTTTGGCGCGGAAATTACGTTTTTGACGCAACTTCGTCATTTCCGGCATCATACGTGATGTCGAGACCTTTCACACAGCAGCATCATTAGTGACGCAAGTGTGTCATTTCCGGTCATTTTTGGCGCCAAAAAAGTTTACGTTACGTTGTGCGTCATACTTGGCGCACATTTTTTCTTCATTACTGTTGCAAAGTAAGAGGTTTTAAACATTTTTTTTATTTAAAGGGACATGAAACTCACATTTTTTCTTTCATGATTTGGAAAGAGAATGCAATTTTAAACAACTTTCTAATTTACTTCTATTGTCTATTTTGCTTCATTCTCTTGATATCCTTTGCTGAAAGCATATCTAGATAGGCTTAATAGCAGCTGATTGGTGGTTGAACATAGATGCCTTATGTGATTGGCTCACCCTTGTGCATTGCTATTTCTTCAGCAAAGGATATTTAAAGAATGAAGCAAATTAGATAATAGAAGTAAAGTGGAATGTTGTTTAAAATTGTATTCTCTATCTTAATTATGAAAGAAAAAAATTGGGTTTAGTGTCCCTTTAAGTTTTTATTTCAGTGTTAAAGTTAATGTGATATGCAAGCCCAAAAATAATAATTTGAGTGTTAACTGCGCTAGAGTAAGCTTTTTGTGAATGTCGGGTTGCACTTATTGTGAGTATTGTGAGTTGAAAGTATACTGTTTTCGCTCCCGCACTAACCCGATGCAAAAAGCCTTAGAACTTAACCCCTTAACGACTCGTGCCATACCCTGTACTACGCTGGTCGTTATGCCCTTACTAGGAGTAATTGTCCTGGTACCTACAGCAGAAAAAGGTGCTGGTTTTATTCTAACCTTTTTGTGATTCCAAAGAAGGGAGGAACGTTTCTTCCAATTCTGGACCTAAAGTGCCTAAACAAGTTTCTGAGTGTTCCCTCCTTCAAGATGGAAACAATACGGTCAATCCTGCTTCTGGTTCAGGAAGGACAGTTTATGACCACAATAGACCTGAAGGATGCATTCCTTTATGTTCTGATTCACAGGGAACATTTTCAGTTCCTGAGGTTTGCTTTTCTGGACCAGCACTTCCATTTCATAGCTCTTCCATTTGGCCTAGCTACTGCTCCAAGGATATTTACAAAGGTTCTGGGGGCTCTTCTAGACGTTGCCAGAACACGAGGTATTGCAGTAGCGCCTTACCTGGATGATATCTTGGTACAGGCACCATCTTTTCGTCTAGCGGAAGAACATTTGTAGTCCCTTCTCAGTCTTCTTCAATCACATGGATGGAAGATAAACTTGGAAAAGAGTTCTCTTACTCCAAGTACAAGGGTGAATTTCCTGGGAACTATAATAGACTCCATATCCATGAGAATATTCCTCACAGATCAGAGACGTTGCAAGCTAACTTCTGCATGTATTGCCCTCCAGGCCTGTTTGAGACACTCAGTGGCTCAATGTATGGAGGTAATCAGACTTATGGTGTCCTGCATGGACATCATTCCTTTTGCCAGATTCCATCTCAGACCCTTACAACTATGCATGCTGAGACAATGGCACGATGACCATTCAGATCTGTCTCAACAGCTTGTGCTGGACAGCCTGTCGAGAGACTCGCTCTTCTGGTGGCTCTGTCCAGATCATCTGTCCCAAGGCACGTGCTTTTTTAACTGTTCTGGGAGATTGTGACTACAGACGCAAGCCTTTCCGGCTGAGGAGCCGTTTGGGGTGCCAAGAAGGCACAAGGTCTGTGGACTCAGGAGGAGTGCTCTCTTTTGATCAATATTTTGGAACTCCGGGCAATCTTAAATGCCTTAGAGGCTTGGCCTCTTCTGGGTTCGTACCAGTTTATCAGATTCCAATCAGAAAATATAACCTTGGTTGCCTATATCAACCATCAAGGGGGAACAAGAAGTTCTTTGGTGATGAGAAGTATCTTAGATACTAGAGTGGGCGGAGACTCACAAATGTATGCTGTCAGTGATCCACATTCCGGGTGTGAACAACTGGGAAGCGGACTTCCTTAGCAGGTAATCCTTTCACCCAGGGGAATGGTCTCTTCACCCCGAGGTGTTTGCAGAGATATGCAGCGAGTGGGGGACGCCAGAGATAGATCTCATGGCATCCCACCTCAATACCAAGCTACCCAGGTACGGGTCAAGGTCGAGGGATCCTCAGGCAGAATTGATAGATGCCCTATCAGTACCATGGAGGTTCACTCTCATATATCTTTTTCCTCCATTACCGCTTCTCCGTCGTGTGGTGGCTCCCATCCTCATAAAAATCTAGATTCTCTGAGGCTGACTGCGTGGAGATTGAACACTTAGTTTTAGCCAAAAGAGGGTTCTCTGAGAGTGTTATCGACACTCTGGTTCAAACTCGTAAGCCAGTTACTCGTCGTATCTACAATAAAGTGTAGTGGTCTGCTCTTGAAAAAGTCTGGGCTACACCGGGGGAAACGCGTTGAGCTCATCAGCTCCCTTTTGATCTTCCGGAGGATTTTTCAGCTGTGTGGGGGAGAAAGACTTTCCTGTCGGCTGCAGATTACCCTAATACCGGAGTGGGACTATTTGTTCACAACAAAATTTGTGAAATGCTTTTTAACAACTTACATCTTGTAAGTAGAATTTTTATTGTGGCGTGTTTGTCATTCTGAATAAACTACTACCTTGTACTGGTGTGAAGAGCGTATTTTTTTCTGGCATAAGGTTATGGTTGCCAGAATTTTATCTTTTCTTTAGGATGGACTGGAGAAGGGCCTATCTGCTAATTCTCTGAAGGGACATATATCGGCCCTGTCGGTGTTACTGCACAAAAGCTTGGCTGAGCTTCCAGATTTGCAGTCCTTTGTTAAGGCTCTGGCTAGGATCAGACCCGTGTTTAGATCTGGGGCTCCGCCTTGGAGCCTCAATCTTGTTCTTTGTGTTTTGCAGCAGGCTCCGTTTGAGCCTATGCATACGGTTGACATTAAATTGTTATCTTGGAAGGTTCTTTTTTTGTTGGCTATTGCCTCTGCGTGCAGAGTTTCTGAGATTTCAGCTTTGCAATGTGATCCCCCTTATCTGGTTTTTGATGCTGATAAGGCTGTTTTACGCACCAAACTAGGGTTCCTCCCTAAGGTGGTGTTGAATCGTATCATTAATCAAGAAATTGTTGTTCCTTCCTTGTGTCCTTATCCTTCTTTCGCGAAGGAACATCTGTTTCATAATCTTGATGTGGTTTGTGCCTTGAAGTTCTATCTTCAGGCTACTAAGGAATTCAGACAATCTTCCTCTTTGTCATCTATATGGGAAAGCGTAAGGGGAAGGAGGCTACTACGACTTCTCTATCCTTCTTGTTGAGCAGTGTCATTCACTAAAGCTTATGTGACAGAGGGAAGACAGCCTCTTGAGAGGATAACGGCTCATTCCACTAGAGCAGTGGCTTCCTCTTGGGCTTTTAAGAAGGAAGCCTCAATGGATCAGATTTGTAAGGCGGCGACCTGGTCCTCCTTACACACTTTTTCAAAATTTTACAAGTTAGATGTGTTTGCTTCGGCTGAAGCAGCTTTCGGGAAAAATGTTTTGCAGGCTGTGGTGCCCTCAGAATAGGGTCCTCTTCTTTTTTTCTGGTCCCTCCGTTATTCATTTAGTGTCCTCTGAAGCTTGGGTATAGTTTTCCCAACAATAAGGAATTAAGTCATGGACTCTCCCTGCCTTATGGAAGAAAAATTCCTTTCCTTCCTGGCAGGTAGAGTCCGCGACCCTGCCCGTAATTTATTGTTTTGATGGACAGCTCCCTTTTTATATTATTTCTTCTGGCACTTTTTTAAACCCTGATGTTTCTCCTACTTTTCCTTGTTCCCTCTGCAGACTGACTGTGGGATAGGGGAAGTGGGAGGGATATTGAAGCCTTTGGCTGGGGTGTCTTTGCCTCCTCCTGGTGGCCAGGTGTTATATTTCCCAACAGTAAGTAATGAAGACGTGGACTCTCCCTGCCAGGAAGGAAAGGAATTTATCTGGTAAGCATAAATTATGTTTTTATAAAGTACTTTCCCTGTGTGTGTGTGTGTATGTGTGTATGTTTGTATTTATATATATATATTTTATTTTTTTACAATCTGCTGCGCGACTTACCCCCTTTGCTGCACTAGTTCTCATGCCGTGTCTCAGGGCATGAGAACGAGGCTCCCATTTGAGCCTATGGAAGCACGCTCTCGTGAGTGCAATGCTTCTGTTCAATTGCACCTCATTTGTAATACCAGAACACATTTGCGTGTGCTTGTATTACGAAGTTGAGTGCATATAGTGCTTTCGTGGAAGCGATATTTTGCCCTCAACTTGTAATCTAGCCCAATGTGTGAGTATAATGTAATGTTTTCCCTGGCCTATCCTACCATCAGTGACCAGCGCTCGCCCCTGTGTTAAACAATAATAATATAACCATTGTACTGGTACTCAACAATAATTTCCTCATCTCATCAAGGCCAGAACAAATTTGTGGTGCCTTGAAAATTGGTCCTCGTGCTATGATTTGCTTACCATCAACCTGCCCATGTCAGCAACTTTTTAAAGGGGGAATTCAAGCCATGCAGCGACTTTCAACATTATGGCATTAGGCTTAATTATGGTGATCCCACCATCCTTTGCAATTCCAAGCTTTCTGATAGTAGCTTATGTCATTTATCAGCAAGCTGTGAGGCCACTACACCATATGCCATGTAAGTAATCTGTTCCATGAGAGTTTCTGGTAATTAAGAAGTTACATCCTTTTTGTTAGTTTGCAATAGGGCAATGATTTAGCCTTGCCCCAGTGCTTCTGTGATAATCAAGGCTAAATTCACAGTAGCATGTGTGACACTAGTGTTAAATCAGTAATGTGAGTGCAATAGGCAGCAGTAATTAAATCACTTAACTGCACCCCCTGTGTGTAAAGTTTTATATACAAATACAGCCAATAGGGACTAAATCATATAGGTTCATGTTCAGCCTCTATTGTATGTGTATGTACCTATATATCAAGCTTACTAGTTTGCTTCAAACTTCTTAGCAAAACAAGTGGGAATTGCTCAATATGTATGAATAGAGTATTCTTACTACAATTCATACTATGGCTTTCTTCCTTATTCAGTGTAATTTTCAGCAGTCATTTTCCTCACTTTTTAAGCATTATCATCAGTATTGTAGAGCTAATATATGCACAGAGTTACTATCCTTTGATTTTGTTGGATCTTATATTTTGTTCAAAATGCTCCATGTACCTCAGGTTATAGTGATGAATATAGGTAAAAAAATAATGAAAAACGTTTGTTACATATTTATTATTATTTCTGCTGGGGTTAATTTCTTTCCTTTATTTCAGATTCAGTATCTGGATTCAATAAATGGAGAAGACCTTCTATTAACTGGAGAAGTAAAATGGCGCCCCCTGGTGGAAAGTGACCCTCAAAGCATCCTAAAGCCATTTACTCCAACGTATAACGATGAAGGCCTTTAAAATATTGATATGAAGCATGTCTAATATAGAAGTAGATTCTATTCCAGTTGAAAAAACATTTTTTCTGCAAACTTTTCAGATAATTTCTGTGATGTTTTTCAACTTGAATATGTTCTACCCTCTTTATGATGCTCATAAAGAAGCCAAAAGTGTAGTATTTGACACAAAGAAGTTAGTTCTCTGAGTCAGCGGACAAATATACTGAATATACAACTTATTTTATGTTTGATTTGAGTGGATTAGTTTACATAGAAAATATCAGGGAATAACAGACCGAAAAGCACTGAACATTTACTTAATTAAGCCCATCAGGCAATGCAGCATATACTATGCAATGCATTATATCCCTATAGCTGTAAGGGTTAATGCAAATTCCTGCCCAAAAACATGTTTGCTATAAAATTAGAAGATGGGAATACATATGACTTACTTTCTCTATTGCAAAATACCAAATCCTCTTCGTTATCATCTATTAGAATCATGTAACCTGCCATTTATTTTGAGTTCTAATTTGTTTTAACAGGTTTAAGCTTTTTAAACCACATTTGAATTCTGCTATAGTCAAGCAGAAAATATATTCTAGTGGTACCAGCCTATATACATGTATTTGCAATGTCTTTAGACTTGTTTACTTATACAATGAACAAACAAGGGTTCACTATTTTCAGATAAAATATCAGACAGAACCCTGTACCTGAGCAAGTTGCCTCCACTTCATGAATGAAGATCCCATATGATACTGTAATTATTCTTACACATTGTTTTGGACAAGTCCTCTGTAAAGTGGATCCCTCTGTTTAGCTGTTCAGTTGTGTCACTGTAAGCAGTGCTGCTATTATATTAGGCTAGTGGTTGTTTAGGGCACATATACTACATAGAAAATTGTTTCCTTTTGGAAAAAAATGAATTGACACAAGGTAAACCTTAGGAAATTATCAGACATTTTATCACTGCACAATGTTTTATACAAATAGTACAATTATAGTTGTCTGTTATCATGTTGGATAAAATAGATACTTCAGTCAAACCCCATTTTTTGTTCAAATATATGTGCTTCCTCTGTAATACTGTTTTGAATTAATATAATTGTATTCTATAGAAACTGTGACAAATATGTATTTGGTATAAAGATAATATTTAGGTTTATCTTTTTTTTCCGAAGATATTATTATATCCATATTTGTATGTAATAATTAAATTCTTTGACATTGGTGAATGAAAATAGACTTGTGTTTCTTTGTAAAGCTTTAGATAACTGTAAAACAAAAGTATTTTCTTTTAAACATAAAAAATCTAAAAAAAAAAATGTATCCATAAAATGCAAAAGTATTGCTCAGCTTATTGCAAAATAGTGCATTTCAGGTCAACATTCACTGCTAATAAACATGTGATATACTATACACATACATCTCAATACATCTCTATTATAGTTTACATTAGGCAGAATGTAGCTTTCCAAGGATGTTAATACGCCGTAACCTATAAGACAACTTTGTGATGACAGAATTTGCACAAGCAGCATTTTGAAACTGAGTTCCACTTTGCAGTTATTTGATATAACTATTAACAGACATGTAAACTTTCAGGATTTAAAGGGACAGTCTAATCCAGAATGTTTATTGTTTAAAAAGCTAGATAATCCCTTTATTATCCATTCCTCAGTTTTGCATAATTAACAGTTATATTCATATACTTTTTACCTATGTGATTACTTTGGCCTCTAGTTATCAAGCCGTTAACCGCAAATACACTGGAATTCCGCAGCGTATTTGTGGCGAGGCTGATTCGCTGTAGTTATCAAGCCCTACAGCCCGGCAAAAGTAGAATCTGGTGTCTGGATGATTTTCATTCAACTTTTGTTTTCATCAGGCTACGGCTTCCTGTTTGGGGCTTGTGCGCTGATGTTCTCTGTGTAGTTTTGTTCTCCTTTAGGAGGTGGAATTTCCTTTATGGGAAGGTTGGCTGTCCTGTCTTGTGGGCAAGTGATTGGAATAGATGTTTTACCCTATGGTGGGTTGTTCTGTTCCATCTTTGGAGATTGAAGTCTCTGTGTTGAGACTGTCATTAGTATTGTGCTGAGTCTTATGGCAATCTTCTGCATTTCTCCGTTCATTTCTATAAAGTTCTCTCGGGAGTTCCTAATTGAGGGACCTATTTGGGTTGGCACTTGAACTCTATTGGGGTGGCTAGGTCCGTCCCATTCTGTCTTTTTTCTGGGCCGGAGATTGGGGTCTTTTTGTTCCCCTGCTTGTCAGAACTACCTGTTGCTGGGCTGGTCTGGTGTTTGGAGCAGAATCTGGGATCTGGGGTTAGTCCTCAGGTCTTGAGGTACGGTGAGCCTCTTTGAGGTTTTGGTGCTTCTCCATGTTCAAGTTACGTGAGTACATTTTGTGGCTTGTGGATAGCCTGTGATTGTATTGCATTGGGTACTTGTAAAGCATGGCTTATCACCCATAAGGGTCTCAAGGCACTGCTCATTTTATTGGCCTCAGAAGGATGAAAGGCTGAGTGGACCTCGCCGGGGATCGAACCTGCAACCCCTTGGGTTGCTACAGAGCTCAGTCACAGTACCTTAGCATGCTGAGCTATCTGTCTGGTGGTGTGTACGGTGCTCAATGGCTGTTTTGCAGTTTGAAGGTGGGGTTGGTGCTCTGATCTGGTATATTGGTTAGAGCAACAGCTTAGGTCTTTTGACATCACAGATTTGATTCCCATTGCTGGGAAGTGTATTTTTATCAAATCTACTTTAGCAGCTCTTTACTTGCTCTGCAAGTATTTTTGTTTACATGTCATCCTGGTATGACTATTTTGTGTGCTTGATGCAGGTGTTTCCTATCTGGGTTTGTGGCACGTATTTTGGCTTCTGAATATCTTGATATTCTGAGTTCCTTGCAACTTGAGGACTTCGTCTTCAGTTGTTATTTAGGGTGTAATAGAAGTTTTCTTCACTTTTTTTCAGATCCTGGTCCAAATCTTGTGGTTTCCGTACTCTTTGGGGTCTGGGCGTTGCCTTCCCTTGTTTCCCAGAACTGGTTTTTAGTCTCTGTGAGCTTAACTTGGTTCTGGAGTTTTTTTTCCTTATTTTATTTGAAACTTGTTGTACCCTATTTAGGGTCTTCTGGGTATCCTTGTTTGGTTTCTCTGTGTTCTCTTCCTTTTGGAAGTTTACGGTAGTTGATTCCCTTCTCTTATAAGGGGTGTGTTGTGGGGGACCGACTGCTAGGCAATGGGGTCTCCCGGAGGCGTGGTGGCTCAGTTGAGTCTTTTTTTCTGCGGTCTCTGACCTCTTGAGTCAGTGTCCTTTTTCAAAGTTTTCTCTGCTTCGTACGAAGCGGGTTTTTTTGATTGGTAGGGGTTTCAAGCCTGGTGCCCTCAGAATGGGCTGCCTTTTGTACCCTCCCGTTTTTGCATTCAGTGTCCTCTTAAGCTTGGGTATTGGTTTCCCAAAAGTAATAAATGCAGCTGTGGACTCTTTCCATTTATGAAGAAAAACATAAATTATGCTTACCTGATAATTTTTTTCTTCAGATGGAAATAGTCCACAGCTCCCCACCCGTATTTTTTCTGTGGGGCGTCTGTTTTTTGTTCTTCTGGCACATTTTAACCCTGATATTTCTTCTACTGTTACTTGTTCCCCGACAGAATGACTGGGGGATGAGGGAAGTGGGAGGGGTATCTAAGCCTTTGGCTGGGGTGTCTTAGCCTCCTCCTTGTAGCCAGGTTCTGAATTCCCAAAAGTAATGAATGCAGCTGTGGACTCTTTCCATCTGAAGAAAAGAAAATAATCAGGTAAGCATAATTTATGTTTTTTTTGTATGTATAAATAAAAAATAGGGAAATGCCCTTAAGTTGATAAAACGTTTAGGTGAAAAATTGCCTTTAAAGAATTGCCTTTAAAGATTGCCTTTAATAATCAATACATTTTGTTGCCACTAGACGGCAATGTTGTATTTATAAATCAGTAAAACAATGACAACTGATAGACTTTGTTTTTAAATGTATAATGGTTTGTGGTATAAATAGAAGCAAGCAACTTTAACCAATCTATGTATGATTAAGGGCTGAAAGGCCAGAAACGTTGCATGTATTTAATCTTGTCCTAATAAAGGATCTGTCTTAAGAATAAGGTGCTGTGGACATTCTATATAGTTTTAGATGTTTCTGAGGTTCTGGTAGAAAACCTCAGTCTGCACTGGCACGCCTGCTGCATTATTGCTGGGAAGTTTTTCTATTCACTATAATAAGTAGATGGTGTTGGCACGAAACAGCCCTGATTCCATTATGCTAGAGTGATCCCTTACCTACTCCACAACTGAGTACCTACTTCTAGCATGAGATCTAGTGGCATCTTGCTGATAGTACAGGCCGCACTTTGCAAGCCTCCACATTGCACATACACCCTATGAGCGGCCTCACATTGATCCGGAACGTCTCTGGCTGACAAACAGAGTGAGTCTTTCCTATACTGTATAAACCTTTTTTGCACACTACATTCAACTATACCACATTCCTAGATAACACAGTATATCTGCTCTGGCTTTTCACATACTAACATTATCAGCAAAATACACAGCTCTGCATGAAGCACTCAGTGAGGATAATGTTGCTTGCATTGCAAGGCATCTAACACAGCTTAGCCACAATCCTGTATTGAAGCGGACTACAGATTTATAACATCAGAGCAATTTTGTACAGAGAGGTGAGGGATAATGTTACCTTCAATTTGACTTCAATTTCGCAAAAATTATAATGTTAAGTATTAATGCATATATTTGCAAACATTAGCATTATCTGGAGTTACAGGCAGTAATATACAGTTATGAGTACAGAAAAATGCAGCACAAGTTGCATAAAGAAAAGATTGCTAAAGTCCAATTTAATATTATGGAAAAGGTACACAATATCAGAAAAAGAAAAAATATTACCAACATTCATACAAGATAACTTTATTGTGTTTAAAGAAATAAAGTCCAACCGGACTGTACACACATACACACACAATTAAAATTTGCTTGAACTCAGAGAGTTCATAATATCATATAGATAGTCACCACAATGAGTCAGAATAATAGTAGTCAATACAGTTGCTATCAGGTGATAATATCAATATTGTCTTGTAATAAAGCATTCCCTCTTTTGGTTATACTGAGCGAAAAGATATACAACCTATTATAAGGTATGCTGCAATTTTGCAACAGTATTGACCACTATAGAAGGCAACTTGGAATGGACTAGTAAATACAGTCTGCGGTAAGTCTTAACTACTGCAGGTAATTTGTCTCCTAAATACATACAGTGACGTTTCTAAAGTATATCATGGTAACTGCAGTTAAGTCTGAACTCGCAAAAAAGTCCCTTCTATAGCGGGAGCTTATACTAAAATTACTCTGACTGAAAGTTATCGAAATCAAAGGATTGCTTTTTTAAACGAACTGGGTAGGTGGATAATGGTTATGATTGGATCCTTGCTGGTGGTTGATTGGAATGCAATTAGTTGTTTGATTTGACAGCGAGAGTTGATTAGCCAATAGAATTTTTCCCTGATGACATTGATAGCTGACACTGATGGGCGGAGTGTTTATATTCAAAGTCAATACAGGATTGGCTGATCATGTTTACATTCCGTTTACACTTTAGAACTTAACTAACTTGATGCAGAAATAAAAGAACAAAATGACTTATTAAAAAAAATCTAAGAAAAATTAAAAAAAAAATGATAAATATCAAAAAGAACTTGACAGACTTGAAAGTGAACTAATATAAACTAAAAAAACAAAAATTACAAAGAGATATTGATGCGTTCAAACATCAGAGAGTTTATAAGTGGAGATATCATACCAGACACCTAATAAGAGAGGACAATAGTGACACTGAAACTGACATCTCAGATAATGAAAATGGCAGTACAGGGGAAAATGAGGCAATACCCAGAAATACAAAATGTGGTTATTAATTAAAAAGGGGTCTCCATTTTTTTCCAAAGAGTTTATTTGGAATCAATATATGTTAGTAATAAGAGAAATATTTACAGGTATATATACACATCTATTTTACAGCAAAACAGTCCAAATAATTAATACCGGGCAACTTTACCACAGTACTACAACTTGTGCAACACTGCTAAGATAATCATAGAAATATACTTAGCCACATTCTCCAGTGTGTCCACCATGAGCCATCTTTTCAGCAGGAACAAGATAAGAAAGAGAGATAGTGTTCCAGTTTTTTATACCCCAATTCAATAGGGAGTGGTTTATCAAATGGCAGTCAAAGGCTATTGGGGGTGTCTTTAGTTCAGAGAGAGAGGTGTATCTGGGGGGAAGGGATTTTAAGAACAGCTAGGTCAGTAAGCTATGTCACCACACAACAGAAATAATAACGAAAATCCAGCATCCACCTCAAGTCAACTAAACAGTGGAGTTTCTTTTTTAGCAATAAGCAAAGACAGCAACAGGCGTCCAATATAATACCCACGCAAAAACCACAAGGGGAAACAAAAGGAAATACACAGGCCCACAAAGACAATTGGAGAGAAAGAGAGAAATGAGTCCATTTACGATAATCAGGAGCAACTCCTAAGAATAATAACCTTACAGAACATACACTCACTCATACTCATAAACAAGTACTCTCGAAAGGCTTAACCTTTTGCCCCACAAACACTCTTAAAAAATTTGAGATAACTAAGGATATCCAATTATTCTCTCGCAAACTGTTATTAAAAATGATCCAACCCTGACTAAGGATGATCTTGAAACTTTGCAAGATCTTGGAGATTTATTAGAGGAAAATGCCTCAGATTCCCAATGTAATCAATAGAAAAAGGATTTAAAATCCAAATCCACTTATATGCCCCCTCTATCTATATCTCCTCAAGAAGACGTATTTTCACAAATACTCTGCAAGAAAATAGAACAATTACCTATTTATAATGTTAACAATAACCTCTCATACCAAAAATGGCACTAAAAGAAATTAAATCTTGGACGGACACCACTCGGACAAGAGCGGTAATATAGTCCTTTGGTCCAAAGAAGACTATGTCACAGAGGGTATGACACAATTGTCAAATCAAGACTGTTATAAAAGACTGTTGTTAAATCCTCATTCATAATATATCAAATAATACAATAGACTCATTATGCAAACATGGAACGACAACATAACTACGGGAGAGAAAAATTTCCTTATTCAAAAGAATCCAACCCTGGCAACAATATACTTCCTATACAAAAATCTAACCAAAACCCCAGGAAGACCTATAGGGCGCGATCCAATATAGATCGTAGTTTGCGGCGCAAGCGAGGGAACCCGCGTCGACCGCAGTTTCAGCTCGCAACTCGAGCTATCCCATATACGGCGCCGTCAGATGCTAACGTGCCGTAAGTCGGATAAACCAGCGATGTCCAGAAATCTGCGCAAGTACAAATTTCTGGCGTCGCCAGTGACTTACGGCACGTTAGAAACTGCCGGCGCCTACAAAACCTGACTAAAGTCTAAATCACCCGCACTGTCTAACACGCCTCCCTAACATCGCCCGACACGTCTAACCCTCTATCCGCTATCCCCCCTCACTAGCCTAACAATAAAATATGTATTAACCCCTAAACCGCCACTCCCGGAGCCCGCCGCAACCTAATAAAGTTATTAACCCCTAAACCGCCGCCAGCTATATTAAATCTATAACCCCCTAAAGTGAGCCCCTAACACTGCCGCCATCTACCTTACCTACCCCCTAAAGTGAGCCCCTACCCCACCGCTATCTATTTTAAAATTATTAACCCCTAATCTAATCCCCCTACCCCGCCGCCATCTATATTAAATTATTTAACCCCTAAAATACTAAACTATCCCTACCACTAAACCTAAGTCTAACCCTACAAATAGCCCTGAAAAGGGCTTTTTGCGTGGCATTGCCCCAAAGTAACAGCTCTTTTGCCAGCCCTTAAAAGGGCTTTTTGCGGGGCATTCCCCAAAGAATTCAGCTCTTTTGCCAGCCCTTAAAAGGTCTTTTGGCGGGGCTTTGTCTCAAAGTAAACTGCTCTTTTGCCTACAATCTACATTCCCCTACACCGGGGCCACCTATAGTAAATGTATTAACCCTTAATCTAATCCCCCTACACCGCCGCCAGCTATATTAACTATATTAACCCTAATTATATTAGGGTTAATATAGTTATTATATTATATATATTAACTATATTAACCCTAATTATATTAGGGTTAATATAGTTAATATCGTTTTTATATTATATATATATATATATATATATATATATATATATATATATATATATATATATTAAGTATAATAACCCTATCTAACTCTAACATCCTAACTAAACTCTTATTAACATAAATGTAATATTAATATTATTAATTAAAATATTCCTATTTAAATCTAAATACTTACCTATAAAATAAACCCTAAGATAGCTACAATATAATTAATAATTACACTGTAGCTATGTTAGGGTTTATATTTATTTTACAGGTAAATTGTTAATTGTTTTAACTAGGTATAATAGCTATTAAATAGTTATGCCCTATTTAATAGCTACCTATTTAAAATAATTACCCAATTACCTGTAAAATAAATCCTAACCTAAGTTACAAATACACCTACACTATCAATAAATTAAATAAACTACAAATATCTATCTAAAAATACAATTAAATAAACTAAACTAAATTACAAAAAAAAACCCACTAAATTACAAAAAATAAAAAAAATTACAAGATTTTTAAGCTAATTACACCTATTCTAAGCCCGCTAATAAAATAATAAACCCCCAAAATAAAAAAAATTCCCTACCCTATTCTAAATTAAAAATAGTTCAAAGCTCTTTTACCTTACCAGCCCTTAAAAGGGCCTTTTGTGGGGGCATGCCCCAAAGAAAACTGCTCTTTTGCCTGAAAAAAAAACACAATACCACCCCCCAACATTACAACCCACCACCCACATACCCCTAATCAAACCCAAACCCCCCTTAAATAAACCTAACACTACCCCCTGAAGATCTCCCTACCTTGTATTCACCCCGCCGGGCAGAACTCTTCATCCGATCCGGGCGATGTCCAATCAAGCGGCAAAGAAGAATTCTTCATCCCGGTGATGTCTTTCTCCAAGCGGCAGCAAAGTCTTCTTCCATCGGGCAGCATCTTCCATCAAGCGGCATCTTCAATCTTCATTCTTCGCTCCTCCAACGCGGAGCATCCATCCCGGCCGACGACTGAACGATGAATGAGGTACCTTTAAATGATGTCATCCAAGATGGCGTCCGTCGAATTCCGATTGGCTGATAGGATTCTATCAGCCAAACGGAATTAAGGTAGAAAAATCTGATTGCCTGATTGAATCAGCCAATCAGATTCAAGTTCAATCCAATTGGCTGAACCAAGATTTTTCTACCTTAATTCCGATTGGCTGATAGAATCCTATCAGCCAATCGGAATTTGACGGACGCCATCTTGGATGACGTAATTTAAAGGTACCTCATTCGTCGTTCAGTCGTCGGCCGGGATGGATGCTCCGCGTTGGAGGAGCGAAGAATGAAGATTGAAGATGCCGCTTGATGGAAGATGCTGCCCGATGGAAGAAGACTTTGCTGCCGCTTGGAGAAAGACATCACCGGGATGAAGAATTCTTCTTTGCCGCTTGATTGGACATCGCCCGGATCGGATGAAGAGTTCTGCCCGGCGGGGTGAATACAAGGTAGGGAGATCTTCAGGGGGGTAGTGTTAGGTTTATTTAAGGGGGGTTTGGGTTAGATTAGGGGTATGTGGGTGGTGGGTTGTAATGTTGGGGGGTGGTATTGTGTTTTTTTTTCAGGCAAAAGAGCAGTTTTCTTTGGGGCATGCCCCCACAAAAGGCCCTTTTAAGGGCTGGTAAGGTAAAAGAGCTTTGAACTATTTTTAATTTAGAATAGGATAGGGAATTTTTTTTATTTTGGGGGTTTATTATTTTATTAGGGGGCTTAGAATAGGTGTAATTAGCTTAAAAATCTTGTAATCTTTTTTTTATTTTTGTAATTTAGTGTGTGTTTTTTTTTGTATTTTAGTTTAGTTTAGTTTAATTGTATTTTTAGATAGATATTTGTAGTTTATTTAATTTATTGATAGTGTAGGTGTATTTGTAACTTAGGTTAGGATTTATTTTACAGGTAATTGGGTAATTATTTTAACTAGGTAGCTATTAAATAGGTAATAACTATTTAATAGCTATTATACCTAGTTAAAATAATTAACAATTTACCTGTAAAATAAATATAAACCCTAACATCGCTACAATGTAATTATTAATTATATTGTAGCTATCTTAGGGTTTATTTTATAGGTAAGTATTTAGATTTAAATAGGAATATTTTAGTTTATAATATAAATTAGATTTATTTAATAAGAATTTAGTTAGGGGTGTTAGGGTTAGATAGAGTTAATATAAATACTATAGTAACTATATTAACTATATTAACCCTAATATAATTAGTGTTAATATAGTTAATATATATAATGTAATAACTATATTAACTATAATATACTTAGGGTTAATATAGATAATATAGCTGGCGGCGGGGTAGGTAGATTAAATTAGGGGTTAATAATTTTAATATAGATTGCGGCGGTGTAAGGGGCTTATATCAGGGGTTAATACCATTAATATAGGTGCGGCGGTGTAGGGAGGGCAGGTTATAGGGCAAAATAGCTGTTAACTTTGGGGCAAAGCCCCGCAAAAGGCCCTTTTAAGGGCTGGTAATAGAGTTTATTACTTTATGGATATTAGATTAGGGGTTAATAATATTAATATAGCTGGCGGCGGTGTAAGGGGTCAGATTAGTTTAGTTAGTTTATGTAGATGGCGGCGGTTTAGGGATTAAATACTTTATTAGGGATTGCGGCGGGGGATCGCGGTTGACAGGTAGATAGACATTGCGCATGCGTTAGGTGTTAGGTTTTATTTAGCAGATCGCGGTTGACAGTTAGATAGACATTGCGCATGCGTTAGGTGTTAGGTTTATTTAGCAGCTAGTTTAGAGAGTTACGGGGCTCCAATAGTCAGCGTAAGGCTTCTTACGGCTGCTTTTTGTGGCGAGGTGAAAATGGAGTAAGATTTCTCCATTTTCGCCACGTAAGTCCTTACGCTGTATATTGGATACCAAACTGTGCGGGTTTGGTATACCTGCCTATGGCCCAAAAAACTACGGGCGACGGCAGAAATATACGCGCGTAACTTCTTGGTTACGCCGTATATAGGATACCAAACCCGCGCAAATATTGGCATCGCCAGCTTTTGCGGGCGACAATTTTTATCGGATCGACCCCATAGTGTCTGGTAACAACAATTTGACTGAAGCAGCAAGTAGATATGTGGATTAGAGATTTAGGGAATATTTAACAACTATGTCCTCCTATACACGTGACACAATGGAAGTTTTACAGATTGTACAAAAATCTACATCTTACAGATGACACATGGTTTGTCACAGCGGATGTAGAGTCACTGTACACCAGTATAAGACATGATGACGGCATAAGAGCCGTAAGGCACTTTCCACTAATCAATATAACAATGAAGAACACAATGAGTTTATTGTCACACTTTTAAAATATTTATGTGTATAACACATAACATCTTCACATTACCAAGCAGAATTATAAGAAATACATTTCCTTGATCTTACGATATCCAAAAATGAAGATGGTACTGTAAAAACAACAGTCTTTAGAAAAGAAACAGCAACTAATACACTACTCCATAACACTAGTGCACATGCTCAGAATACTTTAAAAGCCATACCATATGGTGAATTCCTTCGACTCAGGAGGAATTGCTCAGACACTTTAAATTTTGAGGAAGAAAGTAAAACACTAACTAATAGATTGCTCCAAACGTCTACAGCAAAAGATGTGTCAAAAAAGCCAAATTCAAAGCATTTAAAACTGAAATACAGAAGTTGTTACAACCTAAAGTTAAAAACAATTCTACAAATACAAGACTCATAACAACCTATAACCCACAAATGCATTAAGTTGTAGAAATTTTTAACAAAAACTGGCATATTCTACAGAATGACCCTGATCTCAGACAACTGATAGGAGTGAGTATTGGGTATAAAAGACCACAAAATCTCAAAGACCAATTAGTAACTATGTCCATATTCCTTAAAGAGCTGGTAACGATCCTGGGATGTACCCATGTGGTACATGTTCCATGTGCCCCTTAGTAAAAAAAGTAAAAAAAAAAGGCAATGAAATTATTGACAAAGATGGTAAAATCCTTACGTTTCAACAACATTTTATAGGCAGATCTACTGGAATCATCTATATACTATAATGTAAGAAAGCCTATGTAGGCATGGCGACTAGGAAAGCACGTATTAGGATACTGAAACATAAGAACAACATCAAAATCGCAGTAAATGACCTTGAAAAAGGCAAGAAAATTACAAGTGTAGCTAAACATTTGTTACGCGAACATCAAAGCAATGAGGAGTTGTCGTCCAGTGAGGTGCATACACTACATTCGTATATCTCTACACATGCAGTTTTCCCATAGCATTGCTGGTCCTCCATCTGGAGGGGGCCTTTTTTCACCAGACGTTACTGCACAGTTCAGACGGCAGTGTCTGCGGCCTTTAATGCTTTACCTCGCCCTGCTAAGCGCAAGCGAAAGGTTACATATTGCACTCCTTCCCAGAGTACATAAGATAATTTATTGGATTTAACTGAGGGTTATCCAAAGATGAAGTTCTTTCTGAGACTTCAGAGTATGAAAATTTTGGGTCAGAGCCTGCTGCCTCTAAACCTCCGGCTGCAGAAAAACCAGACTTTAGTTTAGGAATTTGCACTTTCTTCTAAAGGAAGTTTTTGGCAAATTCAGAGGTTCCAGAGGCCAAATTGCTTGATGAACCTTTAATTCCTAAATTGGATAGAGTTTGAGGACAGGGTGGTACCTTATCCTTCCCTGCTCCTGTTAGATGGCGAATATTATTAAGAATGAATGGGACAGGATTGGATTCCTTTTCCCCCTCTTCTCCCTTTAACTAATTGTCCCCGGTCCTGGACTTTCAATGGAGTTGTGAGGTTCCGTCCCTAAATGGGATAGTGTTATCTTCACCCTTGCTAAACCTACTACTATCCCGCTTGAGGATATTTCTTCGTTTGAAGAGCCCATGGATAAAAGATGGAAACTGTTAAGAAAGATGTTTTAACATACGGATATTTGTTTCAACTGGCGTCGGCTGTTGCTGCGGTTACTGGAGAAACTACCTTCTGGTGTGACTCCTTATAGGATTTGATCGGGGTGGAGGATTCCCTCGACGTTACTCAGAAAAGATTTATGGCCTTGAGGGTTGTTAATTCTTATATCTGTACTGCTATTAGGCAGTTTATTCGCTTGACTGCTATGGCTTCAGCTTTTTCTGTTTAGGCCCATCAGGCTCTGGCTGAAGTCATGGTCTGCCGATATGACTTCTAAGTTTAGACTTCTTCCCTCCCTTTAAGGGAATGATTTGTCTGGTCCAGCCCTGGATTCAATTATCTCCAAGGATGCCCTCCTACCGCAAGATTATATGAACTAATCTAAGGGACAATTTTTGTTCTTTTTGTTCTGATAAAGCCCATGTCAGCCGTCCTCCACTAGGCCAGAGCAAACCAAGAGCTCTTGGAAGCTGGCTCAGTCCTGGAATAAATCCAAGCAGAGCAAGAAGCCTGCCGAGTCTATGTTGGCATGAATGGGCGGTCCCCGGTCCTCTTCTGGATCATGTAGGGGGCAGTATGTTGCTCTTTTTAATCGCTTGGTTCAAGGACGTGCAGGATCCATGGGTCCTGGAGGTCATAGCTCAGGGTTACTAGATAGGTTTTAAGTCTCAGCCACCCAAGGGCAGATTCCTCCTGTCTTCCTGACCAGAAAGGAGGGAAGCCTTTCTGGGGTGTGTTTGGGATCTGTCCTCTAGGAGTTATTGTCCCGGTGCCTATCGCAGTGAGAGGTTTGGGATACTATTCAAACCTTTTCATGGTCCCTAAGAAGGAGGGAACTTTCCGTCTGATTCTGGACCTAAAGTGCTTAAGCAGGTTTTTAAATGTCCCCTCGTTTAAGATGGAGACAATAAGGTCCATTTTTCCCTTCGTTTGAGATGGGTAGTTCATGACCATGATAGATTCCTGGACCAGCACTTCCAGTTTATTGCTCTTACGTTTGGTCTAGCTAAAGAGATTTTTAAAAGAGTGGACCATTCGGAATATCTCCTCTGTCTTCTTCGATCCCATGGATGACAGATAATCTAGAGAGAATTCTCTTGTATCAAGTACCAGGGTTGAATTCTCATGTACTATAATAGTCTACATAGACATGAGAACATTTCTAACAGACCAGAGACGTTGCAAGCTAGCTTCAACATGTCTTGCCCTCCAGATCTCCTTAAGGCCATCTGTGGCTCGGTGTATGGAGGTGATTGGTCTCATGGTGTCCAGCTTGGACATCATTTCCTTTGCCAGGTTTCATCTCAGACTGTTGCAACTAGTGGAATGGCGATCATTCGGATCTGTCTCAACAGATTTCTCTGGACAACCAATTGGGAGAATCGCTCTCTTGGTGGTTTTGTCCAGATCACTTGTCCTGAGGGACGTCCGTCTCAAGACCATCCTGGGTGATTGTGACTACAGTTGTGAGTTTGTCAGGATGGGGAGCCGTTTGGGGTTCCAGGAAGGCACAGGGCATCTGGTCTCAGGAAGTAAAGCTCCTGATCTCATTTTGGATCTTCGGGCAATATACAATGCTCTGAAGGCTTGGCTTCTGCTCGGTTCGTCCCAGTTAATCAGATTCCAATCTAACAATATATCCTCGGTGGCTTACATCAACCATCAGGGGGTACGAGCAGCTCCCTAGCTATGAGGGAAGTATCTCGGATTCTGGTGTGGGGGAGACCTGCATTTGTTCGCTGTCAGCGATCCACATTCCGGGTGTGGACAACTGGGAAGTGGATTTCCTCAGCACACAATCCTTTCATCCGAAAGAATGGTCTCTCCATCCCGAGTGTTTGCAGAGATTTGCAAGAGGAAGATATTGCAACGTCTCAATACCAAGCTACCCAAATAGGGGTTGAGGTACAGGGATCCTCAGGCGGAGCTAATAGATGCATTAGCTGTGCCTTGGAGGTTCAATCCAACTTATCCTTTCTGACCGTTACCACTACTTCCTAGTGTAGTGGCTCGAGTCAAGCAGGCCTCAGTGATTACTGACTGCTCCATCTTGGCCGCAAAGGATATGGTTCACGGATCTAGTGGGGATGTCATCATCTCCTCTGTGGAAGTTACCTTGTCGCAGGGATCTGCTGACCAAGTTCCCTTTGTTCATCAATATCTAGACTCTGAGGCTAATGGCGTGGAGATTGAACACTTAGTCCTAGCCAAGAGGGTTTTCTGAGAGAGTTAGGACCTACTTATTCTGTTCTCCAGGATGAACTGGAGAAGGGCTTTTCTGCAAGTCCCCTGAAGGGACAGTTTTCGGCCCTGTCTGTGTTACTGCACAAGAGGTTTGCTGTGCAGCCATTTGTTAAAGGGACAGTCTACACCAGAATTTTTATTGTTTTAAAAGATAGATAATCCCTTTATTACCCATTTCCCAGTTTTGCATAACTAACACATTTATAATAATATACTTTTAACCTCTGTGATTATCTTGTATCTAAGCCTCTGCAAACTGCCCCTTTTTTCAGTTCTTTTGACAGACTTGCAGTCTAGCCAATCAGTGCCTGCTCCCAGATAACTTCTCGTGCATGAGCACAGTGTTATCTATATGAAATACGTGAACTAACACCCTCTAGTGGTGAAAAATTGTTAAAATGCAATCTGAAAGAGGTGGGCTTCAAGGTCTAAGAAATTAGCATATGAACCTCCTAGGTTAAGCTTTCAACTAAGAATACCAAGAGAACAAAGCAAAATTGGTGATAAAAGTAAATTGGAAAATTGTTTAAAATGACATGCTCTATCTGAATCATGAAAGTTTATTTTGGCTTAGACTGTCCCTTTAAGACTCTGCTGGGATCAGACCTGTGTTTAGATCTAAGGCTCCTCCTTTGAGTTTAAATCTTGAGATTTCTTTCTTATGTCCTAATCCTTCTCTCTCTCGAAGTGTGGTTTGTGCCTTGAAGTTCTATCTTCGGGCCATGAAGGAATTTAGACAAACCTCTATGTTCGTACTCTTTTCTGGGAAGCGTAGGGGTCAGAGGGCCTCTTTGACTGAGGAGTGTCATCCGTTTAGCATAGAAACTGCGGGACATAAGCCTCCTCTGAGGATTACGGCTCATTCTACAAGAGCAGTGGTTCCTCTTGGGCTTTTAAAAATGAGGCCTCTATGGATCAGATTTGTAAGGCGGCTGTCACGCCGCGCCGCTCTAGCCGTTGCTAGGGCGGCAGCGTGTCCTTCCCTGCTTGTTGCCAGGGGCTGTGTCGGATCGGATTCCTGCAGCGCTGACGTCATCGCCACACGCTCCCTTCTCCTAATGCCGGTTCTGATATTTGTGGCGCGAATCCTACGCCTATGTAAGCTTCTATCTAACGATCTATCACTGCCCAAGTATAGGTGTTACTTTGTGTACTCCTGGGAGTGATAGATCGTTTTTTCTTAGTGCCTAGCTGTGTTTGAACCCTGCCTGTCTGACTACTCTGCCTGCTATACCCCTGAATTGCTCAATCAATACGCTGCTGCTGAATTCTGCCTGTCTGACAACTCTACCTGTTTAACCCCTAAATTGCTGGACTGATATATTGTTACTGAACCCTGCCTGTCTGATTACTCTGCTTATTAACTCCTGTTATTCTGGATTGCCTCTTTGTTGCTGAACCCTGCCTGCCTGACCATTCTAGTGGTGTGCCCTTGGACTGCTTTACCATTGCCAAACTATGCCTGACCATTCTAGTGGTTTGTCCTTGGACTGCTTTACTGTTGCCGAATCCTGCCTGTCTGACCATTCCAGTGATTTGCCTTGCCCTGTTCTGCTGTTGCCACTGGGGACTGTCCTGCCTGTGGTGAGTGCCGCTCTCCTCATCTTTCTAACTTTCTCTGCTCTGGGATATTCCCTATCATTCAGGCTCGACGCCGGGATAACAAGACTACTGGCCGAGTTTGGTCTGATAGAGGGTTATCCCACGAGCATTACAGCGGCTATCTGGTTCTCCTTACATCCTTTTTCCAAAAATTTACAAGTTTGATTTTACAAGCAGCCTTCGGAAGAAAGGTTTTGCAGGCAATTGTGCCCTCAGATTGGGTCCGCCTCTCTTTTTTCCCTCCCGTTAGCATTCCGTGCACTCTAGAGCTTGGGTATAGCTGTGGACTCTTCCCATATTAAGATGGAAAACATAAATTATGCTTACCTGATAATTTAATTTCCATCTGTATGGGAAGAGTCCACAGCTCCCACCCGTGTTCTCCAATGGGCGGCCCTAAATTTTAAATTTTTTCTTCTATCACCTTTTTCACCCTGATATTTTTTCTACTGTTCCTTGTTTCCTCGGCAGAATGACTAAGGTTATGAGGAAGTGGGGGAGGTATTTAAGCCTTTGGCTGCGGTGTCTTTGCCTGGTGGTCAGGTTCAGTATTTCCCACAAGTAAGGAATGCAGCTGTGGACTCTTCCCATACAGATGCAAATGAAATTATCAGGTAAGCATAATTTATGTTTTTGTTAAATTCACATTAAACCAAGTGTCTATTTATTATCACTTCCTACTTGTATTTTGAAATCTATCCCTCACAATGTGCAAATATCACACATGCACAATTTATTATTTATCACTCTCACTAATTTTAACACACACAAGCAAATCAATCTCACTTTTTCACATAGTTATTATTTCCAAGTTTGCTGTCACCCCTTCTTTCATATCAGATTATTATATTATCTACACTTATCTGACCTAACTCACTGCACATCTATATGCATGTGCACAAGCAAAATAACTTTCTAATTTTCTTTAAATGCGTGAAACTAACAAAAAACCTCTTAACCTCAAAATATTCTTTATAAACTACTCTTTGCGTACATTCATTATCCTTTTGATCCACTACATTCGAAAATGAACCCCCCCCCCTATTCCTTTCAAGTAAGATCCTAATATCTTGTAGCATTTTTAACTATTTATGATATATGGTTATCTAAAAAATATCCTGGATTAATCTCCATTTTTCACTCCAGTGTGTATCTAATTTACACACTAAGATAAATAGCACAATATTTGTTTACAAGATGCAAATAACAAATTGACACTTAGATAATTAAATTATGTGTAACAATGTATCATTAGAAATATAGATCGTACACTGATACAGTACACATATGCTACAATCGCAATATACCATTAACTTATGTTCATGCCCATTATTTTTTCATAGACGATGAATCTACATTAGAAGTTCTCTCATTTCTTAACAGCACAGATTCAGCAAGATATCCCACATCTTAAAAATGAAATTACAGCTGACCATGTAAACGGAATGTAAACATGATCAGCCAATCCTGTAATAACTTTGAATATAAACACTCCGCCCATCAGTGTCAGCTATCAACGTCATCAGGGAAAAATGATATTGATTAATTAACTGTAGCTGTCAAATCAAACAACTTATCACGTTCCAATTAACCCCAACAAAAATACAATCATAGCCTTGAGGCGGGCTTACTATGTAAATAATAACTGCCAACTCCGACCGTGTGTACCCCTCCGAGGAAGCGTTATGTGAAATGCTAGTCAGGAGCACTCTCACGGGGTCATAGTACCTCAAGTTTTATCAGCTTACCCAGTTGGTTTAAAAAAAGCAATCCTTTGATTTAGATAACTTTCAGTCAGAGTAATCTTAATATAAGCTCCCGCTATAGAAGGGGCTTTTTTAGACTGCAGTATCCATGATATACTTTAGAAGCTTCACTGTATGTATTTAGGAGACAAATTACCTACAGTAGTTAAGACTTACCGCAGACTGTATTTACTAGTCCATTCCAAGTTGCCTTTTATAGTGGTCAATACTGTCGCAAAATTGCAGCATACTTTATAATAGGTTGTATATCTTTTCGCTCAGTATAACTAAAAGAGGGAATGCTTTATTACAAGACAATATTGATATTATCACCTGATAGCAACTGTATTGACTACTATTACTCTGACTCATTGTGGTGACTATCTATATGATATTATGAACTCTCTGGGTTCAAGCAAATATTAATTGTGTGTGTATGTGTGTACAGTCCGGTTGGACTTTATTTCTTTAAACACAATAAAGTTATCTTGTATGAATGTTGGTAATATTTTTTCTTTTTCTGACATTTTGTACCTTTTCCATAATATTAATTTGGAGTTCGGCAATCTGTTCTTTATGCAACGTCTGTTGCATTTTTCTGTACACATAACATAAGAGCACTCTTTGTGGAACTGAGCTTGGAGAGTGTCTGAGGTTTGGCAAATTATCCCCTTTTTATGCTTTATAAAAGTGACTCACACATTGTTTCTCAGTGGGATTATCATTATCCATTTACCTTGACATCAATTCTGCTTTCTTTCATACAGGTGGTGAGAGTCAATGACCCATTACTTATGGGAATTACTCTTCTCTACCACTAGGAGGAGGCAAAGATTCCCAAGCCCCAAAAGCTCTATAAAACCCCTCCCACCTCACACATACCTCAGTCTTTACTTTGCCTCCACAGGAGGTGGTTGAAGAATGAAGATGTGCATATGATTCTTCAGAGAAAGGTGTTTTCAGTCTATATTGAGGCGCAGTTCCCCGCAGAGTACAGTGCTTGTCAGAGAAATATATTTGGGGTATGGTTTATGATTCTTTGTTTTCACCTAATGGGAAATCTTTCATAAACCCTCTATAATCGGTATGCGTCTTCTGCCTCCTTATATAGATCTACAATATACTATTTTTATAACCTCTGCTGATATGTTTTAGTACTGGTTTGGCTGTCTGCTACTTGATTGCTAGCGGAAGAGTGTCTATTGGTAAGTATCTTTTTATTTTTAACATTAAGGCACTCATATAGCTATGTTATGGGCACTTTTTTATTAAAAAAAGTTTATCTATAAATAGGTTGTTTATATAAGGCCCTGGGACAGATCCTTTTCACTATTCCCTTGCTTTTGCACGCAGCTCTTTTGGAGCGCTTAGTTTTTGCACGTCAGACTGGTTTTTGCACGTCAGAATTGCGCTCATCAGGTTAGTGCATGACCCATCAGTCAATGGGTTTGCCTGTCTGGTTTGTGCACGTCCATTTAGTATTCTTACGCAGTGGTTTACTCACGTCGGGTTAGAGCACGTTTATTCTGCTATGCACACATCTCCTTTTTACTTGTCAGTTGTTTGGCCCGCGTACTGTTTTTTTTTTCTCTCCTGTTTTATGGTTTCCATTTCTCAAGAGCTTTTTTTAGGGGGTTTAATAGGGTTTATTGCATTGCTTTGCCATATGCTATAATGGAGCAGCAAGATTATGTCCCTAAATGTACACAAGAAACTGAGTTGCCTTTCTACCATTATTAGGTGTGCTTATTGTAAGAAAGCTGAAGTACCTTCTTCAGCTTATTTATGTGGCTCATGTTTAGATTTAATAATGAAAAAAAGACCAATCTAATGCTGCTTCTTTGGGTACTAATGCACCTACTCTTTGTTCATTATAGGTTAATCCTGAAGTAGTGCCTCCTGCCATGAAAACTTTTATCAAGGCTGCAGTTTCTGAAGCGTTGGTTGCTCCTCCGCTTTTAAATAAACATAAAGGGTCAGTTCAGATTTTAATGGATTTTTATTCTTATTAACATTGTCCAAAATGAATGTCAACAGGATTATTCATTCTACCAAATGAATCACACTTTTAGCACATACGTCCATCCCTAGTTAATCCTTCTCAAGTGTACCATCAAATGTTGCACCGACCTCCGGTGTAAGTAAAAGTGAAAACCTTATTTTGTTGCCTTTTCTGTCGTTTATTGGTCTTCCTCATCTCGTTCCAGCTCCCATTGAAGACATAAATCTTTCTTCAAAATCTGGGCTATTTGGAAAAATCATCGCATCGAATCGCATACTGGAAAATACTAAACCTCTCACGTTGTTCTATTATCATTTTTTTGTATCACATTATTGTTAAAATGTATGCTACACTTCAACATTGCGCCTGATCAGCGCTTTTATATGTACAAATATTTTAATATTATAATATCTTCATTTCACTTATGTAATTAAACATATATTTTATACACTTTTTTTGTTCACACATCTTTTGTTGTTTCAGTCCGCACTGGGTGTTGTTATTTGCAAGCATATATATATTGCACTATATGGTTTAAAAATCACGTTTTCATTGTCTATTTTAAGCTGTTTTAGCGCCTGTGTTTTTTGAATTTTGTGGTCTCTTTTCAGAGTCCATATATATTCTATTTAAATCAAGAAAGCTGAAGTACCTTCTTCAGCTTATTTATGTGGCTCATGTTTAGATTTAATAATGAAAAAAAGACCAATCTAATGCTGCTTCTTTGGGTACTAATGCACCTACTCTTTGTTCATTATAGGTTAATCCTGAAGTAGTGCCTCCTGCCATGAAAACTTTTATCAAGGCTGCAGTTTCTGAAGCGTTGGTTGCTCCCCCGCTTTTAAATAAACATAAAGGGTCAGTTCAGATTTTAATGGATTTTTATTCTTATTAACATTGTCCAAAATGAATGTCAACAGGATTATTCATTCTACCAAATGAATCACACTTTTAGCACATACGTCCATCCCTAGTTAATCCTTCTCAAGTGTACCATCAAATGTTGCTTGACTATTTTAAATTTTCCTAATTTTTGTTCAAGTGATTACCTCTTTGTATTGGTATTGCAAAACCACCAATTTTTTATTTTAATTTTACTTTGTTTAACCACGGTAGCCATCTTTGTGTCATTGCGACAGACAAATTTTGGTTATACAGATGTTTACGGAAACTTAAATATCTAATCTCAGGATGGTCCTAGCTCCTTGTAACAAAAATTGATCCCTAAAGCGCATTCCAATGTGCATGTACATTTATAAACATTTTGCACATTATTATTACTCAGACTTAGAACTTGTCTTAATGAAATTATGAAGATCGCTGAAAGTTCCACTTTTAGGGTCAATTTATAATGGGAGAGGTTCAAGTATCAGTCCTATTTTTTTAGGGGGCACCTAGGTAAGTATTGTGTGCATGGAGAACATTTCAGGTTTGAGACTTCTCTTCTTTTTTTTTTTGAAGGGGAAAAAGTGCAATTTTTTTACATTTTCCCTCACTTTCGGGTTGATTATTTGTCATCTATGATAGCATTCTGATGTAAAAAATTTGAATTTGAGATTCCACTGGTTATAGAGCCAGGGCTAGTAGAAATCTGGGGAAAAGCCTACTTTATTCATGTGTGTTGAGAAATGAACAGATCGAATATAAGCATAACAAATAATAAATATAAACAGTATTTTACAGTAATTATGTTTATGATTGGCATAAAATAGCTTACTGACTGAGCAGATATGATCACTGTCATTCTCCCTAGGGATGAGAAACTCAATGCGTTAAATGCACACCATTTCATTGCTACGGCTCAGTCTCAGTTCCTTAGACAGAAAGGCAAACCTTACTCAGTCTGAGTATTGTCCTCTGTGACTTTTTAAAAAATGATTCAATCATCTTTCAGGAATTATCACTGGGTGATCCAACCGGCCACACTTCACTCCTTTGTTTATTATTTCAACAAAGAGGAAGGAATTAAGAGCCACAGTGTTTGCATTGTTGCCTAGAACACAACACAGTTGCAATTCACACATTCCAATAGAAGCTCTTGGAAACATCACAAGGGACAGAAAAGATTATCTATATTTCTGATGGCTTTATAAGCCAATATAAAGCAAGAAGAATTTTGCCAATTTGTGCAACCATGAGGTGGACTTTGATATAAATGCAGAAAAAAACTTCTTCACAATGCAAAAATGCATGTGATGGGGTCGGAGGAACAACTAAGGGGGAAACAACAAAAGCTAGTTTGCAGAGCATAACAGAGGATCAAATCCTCACCCCTGAAAATATCCTGTAAAATAGTTTTTCCCTTAATGTGTTTACAATTGCTTTTTTTACCAACTGCAGAGTAAAAAATGTATGAAAATTAGCTTTTTAAGGTTTATTTGTGTATATTAAAGCTCTGATTTTGTGTTTTGAAGCCACAACCTAATAAAATGGGTTGAGCTTGTAGGTATAATCAGACATCATTACTGTATCACATTGTGTACATATATCTGCTTCTTTATCTTATATCTGTCCATAAAACAATCACCAGTACTTGGAGAGAACAATGGAAAATCAACATTGTATTACCTTATCTCTGCTATATCCCACTGGGAGTGTAATCTCTTCTGCTGGCTGTGTTTACAAAGCTTATCTATAGCTTGGACCTGCGGCCACATACTTTCAGAATAGGTGGGGAAACCACTGTGACAAACTGTGTTGATGTCACGAGCCTCGCTTCCAACTCCACAAGCCTCGCTTCCAACTCCACGAGCCTCGCTTCCAACTCCACTTATTGCTGCAACTTACACAGTAACTCACTGACACAGCAAGTCATTTCATCTGATACAGGTACTCTGCATTTCCCTTGTATAAAGTGAATCAAGTGCTAACTGTATAATTCTATATGCTCATATTCATCTATATTTGGGACAATACTTTGAATCTGAATTAACACCATAACTTGGTAGCAAGGACTAAGTGTTTGCTTATGTTTATCCTTTCTAAGTACTAACTGATAGTGATGTCGCGAACCTATTGAATTCAATAGGCAGGCGAACTTTAAAACCTACATGGACTCTTTCTGGTCACAATAGTGATGGAAAAGTTGTTTCAAGGGTACTAACACCTGGACTGTGGCATGCTGGAGGAGGATCCCTGGCAAAACTCCCATGGAAAATTACATAGTTTATGCAGAGTCTGCTTTTAACCCGTAATGGGCCTAAATCAACTAACATTCCCAAATTGTTTGCAATAACGTGCTTTAAAACATCAGTTATGATGTCGTATCTATCAGGTAGTGTAAGGGTTACGGCCGCATCACAGTGACAGAGCAAACACC
Organism: Bombina bombina; assembly: GCF_027579735.1. NCBI lineage: Eukaryota > Metazoa > Chordata > Amphibia > Anura > Bombinatoridae > Bombina > Bombina bombina. The sequence goes on from NC_069499.1 coordinate 1,041,990,101, forward strand.
AAGTGTTACGCACCGCAATCAACCGCAAACAGTCCACTTGCACAACCACGAGATAGATTTGATAGATAGATAGATACATAGTCAACATAGCTCAATCGATGCAATATACATATGATCGATACACTGTACATAGCTCAATAGATGCAATATACATCCGATCGATACGAATTACATTGATCAATAGATGCCATATACATTTGATAGATAAGAATGTTATCGAATCAAAGATGCAATATACATTTTATAGATACGAATGACATCATCCAAAATATGTAATATACATTTTATAGATACGAATTACATCGATCAATAGATGCAATCTACATTTGATCGATACGTTTGATAGTTCGATCGATTTGATATATAAATAAATGGATTTGAAATATATATAATTTCTCTGACAGAGTATAACAATAAGACATGTGGTCTGTGACCCGTGGTGTGTTAAGTAGTAATATTCTTAACATTTTATTACAACCTGTTACTCCCCCTATCAGATGAGGTCTATATGGCCTTCATTTGTGGAACCGGGAGATGGAAGAAGATGATTGTTCTGTCCTCCTACTTCAAATTTGTCAGAAACACAAGTGGCTGTCTCAAAACATCCCGGACAGAAGATAGATTGATAGATAGGATAGATAGATATACATAGATTGATAGTTAGATAGAATCGATAGAAGAGAAATAGATAGATTTGTTAGATATATAATTACCCTGATAAAGTCTAATAATTAAACATGCGTTCTTGGACCCAACTAGGTTGTGTTAAGTAGTACTATTCTTCGCACTTTCAGCCCTGTAACTCCCCCTATTGGTGGAGGTCTACATGGCGGTTATGATTACCCTGACAAAGTATAACAAAAAGACACGCGGTCTGGGACCCATGGTAATTTTGTTGTGTTAAGTAAAACTTTTCTTATCACTTGAATCCCTCTTACCCCCCCCCTTTGTTGGAGCTCTATATGGCCTGCATGATTAGCCTGACAAAGTATAATAATAAAACATCTGGTCTTGGACCCATGGTAATTAGGTTGTGTTTAAGTAGTACTATTCTTATAACTGTAATCCCTGTTACTCCCCCTATCAAGGGACGTCTATATGGCCTACATGATTACCCTGAAAAAGTATAACATCAAGACACACAGTGTTGGACCCATGATAACTAGCTTTTGTTAATTAGTACTTTTCTTAGCATTTTAATCCCTGTTACCCTCCCCTATCGGGGGTGGTCTATATGGCCTGCCTGATTACCCTGAAAAAATATAATAATAAGACATGCGGTCTGGTACCCATTTTAACTAGGTTGTGTTTTAAGTACTACCAATCTTAGCACTTTAATCTCTGTAACTCCTCCTATTTGGTGAGGTCTATACGGCCTGGATGATTACCCATACAAAATATAATAATAAGACATCTGCTCTTGGTCTGCGACCCATGGTAACAATGTTGTGTTAATTAGTAATGTCCTTAGCATTTTAATAGCGGTTACTCATACCACCCTATCGGTGGAGGTCTATATGGCCTGCATGATTACTCTTACAAAATATAATAACCAAACATATGCTCTGGGACCCATGGTAAGTAGGTTGTGTTAAGTAGTACTGTTCTTTGCAGTTTAATACCTGTTACAACACCAAATGGTGGCAGGTCTATCTGGCCTTCATGATTAGCTGCACCCAAACCCAAAAAAAAGCAGAGTGGTCTTAGACTAACACCCATGGCTAACTCGGTTGTTTCAATTAGTACTATTCTTAGCACTTTCATCCCTGTTACGGGAGGTCTACATGGCCATCATGATTAGCCGAACAAAATACTACAATCCAACCTTGGCTCAGTCTTCATAAGGCCCTTCATTGGTTGTATTTTTGTAGTTCTGTTCTTATTAGTTAAATAGCTGATACAACACCGAACGGTGGCAGCTCTATATGGCCTGCATGATTAGCCGCACCCAAAGCCAAAAAAAAAGCCAAGCGGTCTTGCACTAACACCCATGGCTAACTCTGTTGTTTCAAGTTGTACTATTCTTAGCACTTTCATCTCATCCCTGTTACTTCCAGGACTCTCGGTGGGGGTCTACATGGCCATCATGATTACCCTCACCAAAATATAACAACAATACGTGCGTGCAGGGAACCATGGTAAGGTTACTTCCTTTCGCAAAATCGAGTATAACAGTTGCAGGCAGAGGTTCTGACCCTGCATTATGGCTGCACCTCTCCCTAAAAGAGGCATGCGTTACAGAGTCTGTGGGCATGTATGCAAAGAGCTGGCCTGCCTAAAAAGAGGAGCAAGGCTGTACAGGTTGTTCTCCTTCAGCCGTTTTATACACTGTCCCACGGCCACGACCCTCAACAACCACAACAGAATGAAACACCACATATGCCATCCTTTAGAACAACAGAGTACAGGTATGGCATTGATTTTAGTTACACGGCGATATTTATTATGAACCGTGAAATTGAAAACAAAAACATGATTGGACACCCAGTACAGTACAGGTCATTCTCCTTCGGCCTTTTTAGAATAGTGTTCCGGACCCCCAACAAAAACAACAGCAGGAAAGAGGACATATGGCATCCTTTTGAACAATAGATGACAGGTAAGGCATAGATTTTAGAAAGCCATAGATAATTTTTTTGCAACTGTGAAATAAAAAAACATTGATTGGACACCCAGCACACTTCTTTATCCTTAGGCCTTTTTATAAGAGGCTCCCGGAGCCTCAACAGAAACAACAGCATGAAAGAGGACATATGGCATCCTTGTGAACAATTTATTACAGTTAAGGCATTGATTTTAGAATCCCAGAGATCATTTATATGACCCGGGAAATAGAAAAAAACATTGATTGGACACCCAGTACACTTCTTTATCCTTAGGCCTTTTTATAAGAGGCTCCCGGAGCCTCAACATAAAAAACATCATGAAAGAGGACATATGGCATCCTTTTGAATAATAGATTACAGGAAAGGCATAGATTTTAGAAACCCAGAGATCATTAGTTGCAACCGGAAAATAGAAAAAAACATTGATTAGACACCCAGTACACTTATTTATCCTTAGGCCTTTTTATAAGAGGGTCCCGGAGCCTCAACAGAAAAAACATCATGAAAGAGGACATATGGCATCCTTTTGAATAATAGATTACAGGAAAGGCATAGATTTTAGAAACCCAGAGATCATTAGTTGCAACCGGGAAATAGAAAAAAACATTGATTAGACACCCAGTACACTTATTTATCCTTAGACCTTTTTAATAAGAGGGTCCCGGAGGCTCAATCGAAACAACAGCATGAAAGAGGACATATGGCATCCTTTTGAATAATAGATTACAGGAAAGGCATTGATTTTAGAATCCCAGAGATCATTTATATGACCCGGGAAATAGAAAAAAACATTGATTGGACACCCAGTACACTTCTTTATCCTTAGGCCTTTTTATAAGAGGGTCCCGGAGCCTCAACAGAAAAAACATCATGAAAGAGGATATATGGCATCCTTTTGAATAATAGATTACAGGAAAGGCATTGATTTTAGAATCCCAGAGATCATTTATATGACCCGGGAAATAGAAAAAAACATTGATTGGACACCCAGTACACTTCTTTATCCTTAGGCCTTTTTATAAGAGGCTCCCGGAGCCTCAACAGAAAAAACATCATGAAAGAGGACATATGGCATCCCTTTGAATAATAGATTACAGGAAAGGCATTGATTTTAGAAACCCAGAGATTATTAGTTGCAACCGGGAAATAGAAAAAACATTGATTAGACACCCAGTACACTTATTTATCCTTAGGCCTTTTTAATAAGAGGGTCCCGGAGCCTCAACCGAAACAACAGCATGAAAGAGGACATATGGCATCCTTTTGAATAATAGATTACAGGAAAGGCATTGATTTTAGAATCCCAGAGATCATTTATATGACCCGGGAAATAGAAAAAAACATTGATTGGACACCCAGTACACTTCTTTATCCTTAGGCCTTTTTATAAGAGGCTCCCGGAGCCTCAACAGAAAAAACATCATGAAAGAGGACATATGGCATCCTTTTGAATAATAGATTACAGGAAAGGCATTGATTTTAGAAACCCAGAGATCATTACTTGCAACCGTGAAATAGAAAAAAACATTGATTAGACACCCAGTACACTTATTTATCCTTAGGCCTTTTTATAAGAGGGTCCCGGAGCCTCAACCAAAACAACAGCATGAAAGAGGACATATGGCATCCTTTTGAATAATAGATTACAGGAAAGGCATTGATTTTAGAAACACAGAGATAATTAGTTGCAACCGGGAAATCTAAAAAAACATTGAATAGACACCCAGTACACTTCTTTATCCATAGGTCTTTTTATCAGACGCTCCAGGACCCTCAACAAAAACAAGAGCAGGGAGCTGGGCATAGGAGTACAAGGGAGTGTGACAATAATAATGTGAAGGGGAAGATTGCGGAGTTGTGGAATTTTAATTTTGTTATCGTGGAAGTACTTGCAATGACCTTGCTCTGGTGAATCCATATCTCAAATGTCTTTTTTAAGGCACTGTTTGTCTATTTTTTGAATATCAGCATTTGGTAAATGAAGCGCAACTTAAGGATGGTGAGAACCGACCTTTCTTCTGGCTGTTTGCAAATGTTGTGGCTCTGGACAAACATGTGAATAAGGGGCCATCTGCCATATTCTGCACGCAACCCCTTTGATGATTGACGATAAACATGTGTCACCTGCAAGCAGAGCTTGTTACTTCTGTCTAAATCATCTTCCTGGTATGGACAGGCCACAGTTTCCCACAGCAAGTCCGAAGCTTGAACTACAAGATTGTCTTGAGTATGGTAGGAAACCAAAGTTTATTAAATTCTGTACTATCACCACAAAAGCTGAACTTCTTGAAGCAAGGAAAATGCCAGCAATTTCATGTGCTTATGGATGACAAGGACGTCCTGTCCTGTGGTGCACAGAGATGGAGAGGATTTTGGGCCTCCCTGTACACTACCCAGATGTCTCCAACATCACCAGAAACACAAGACAGCGACTCTTGGGAAGTTCCTGGAGTGTTTCGGTAGCCATCTCTTTGCGCCCCGAAAGGAATACTTTATCAGTGTTTTTGTATACATCTGACAACAGCTTTGGAGACTGTGGTGATGCACATGTTATTTACTGTTGTTCCAGCCGTGGCAATATCAATTGGCATTAAAAAGGTAAGATTTGGAGACTAGTGACGCACATTTTATGCACGCTGTGGCAATTTCAATTTGCATTAAAAAGAATCAACCACTACCTAGGACCAGACCTGACTCCTGAAGTCATGCTTCAGTTAGTAACTCAAGTTAAATTACATTTTTTTTTTTTTTTTTTATTATGCTCAGCAGATTCAAAACATACCATTCTTCTAGTCATATCACACGACATGTCAAAATGCTGCATGGAAAATGGCAGTGTGCAAAGTCATAATCTTAGTGAACCAATAAGTGCATTAAATTTTCTAAAATAAACAAAAATACAGAGGGAAAAAAAAAAGGAAAGAGGACATATGGCATCCTTTTGAACAATAGATTACATTTAAGGCATTGATTTGAGAAACCCAGAGATAATTTGTTGCAACCGGGAAATCTAAAAAAAACCTTGATTAGACACCCAGTACACTTATTTATCCTTATGCCTTATTAGCAGAGGCTCCAGGACCCTCAACAAAACCAGAAGCAGGAAAGAGGACATATGGCATCCTTCTGAAAAATAGATTTTTGGAAAGGCATTGATTTTAGAAACCCGGGGATAATTTGTTTCAACCGGGAAATCTAAAAAAACATTGATTAGACACCCAGTACACATATTTATCCTTAGGCCTTTTTAGCAGAGGCTCCAGGACCCTCAACAGAAACAACAGCATGAAAGAGGACATATGGCATCCTTGTGAACAATTGATTACAGTTAAGGCATGGATTTTAGAATCCCAGAGATCATTTATATGAACCGGGAAATAGAAAAAAACATTGATTGGACACCCAGTACACTTCTTTATCCTTAGGCCTTTTTAGCAGAGGCTCCAGGACCCTCAACAAAACCAGCAGCAGGAAAGAGGACATATGGCATCCTTTTGAAAATTAGATTACAGGAAAGGCAATGATTTTAGAAACCCGGAGATAATTTGTTGCAACCGGGAATTTGAATCAAACAAATGATTTGATGGACACCCAGTACACTTCTTTCTCCTTAGGCCTTTTTATAAGAGGGTCCAGGACCCTTAAACAAAACACCAGCAGGAAAGAGGATGTATGGAATCCTTTTGAACAATAGAGTACAGGTACAGAATTGATTTTACAAACCCAGAGATAATTTTGGGCAAATGTGAAATAGAAAAAAAAATTTAGTGGACACCCAGTACACCTCTTTCTCCTTAGGCCTTTTTATAAGAGGGTCCAGGACCCTCAAACAAAATACCAGCAGGAAAGAGAACATATGGCATCCTTTTGAACAATAGAGTACTGGTACGGCATTGATTTTAGAAACCCACAGATAATTGTTTGGAAAAGTGAAATTGCCCCAAAAACCATGCTTGGACTCCCACTCCAGGTTGTTCTCCTTCAGCCTTTTTATAAGAGAGTCCAGCACCCTCAACAGAAACAACTGCAGGAAACACCACCACATATGCCATCCTTTTGCACAAGCGAGTACAGGTATGGCATCCATTTTAGAAACCCGGAGATAATTGAGAGGAACCAGGAACATTTTTCTAAAAATTTGCTGGGGCACCCATTACAGGTCGTTCTCCTTCAGCCTTTTTATACCATGTGCCACGACCCGCAACAGGCACAACAGCATGAAACACCACATATGCCACCCTTTTGCACAATAGAGTACAGGTATGGCATAGATGGAACAAGGAGATAATTTAGAGCAACCAAGAGACGGATAAAGATGCTTGGTCGGTCCTCCTCCTTCAAATTTGTGGCATTTTGCGTTCAATTTAATGGTCCACCAGATATGAGTGGTGTGCTAAGTTGTACTATTCGTAACAGTTTAATCACTGTTATGTGCCTTATTTTTTTTATTTGAGTTTTGTACCCACAGAGCTGCAGCAGAGGCCAGAAAAATTAGGAATGTACAAATGACTGAAAAATTTGGGTATTGTTGTAGCAACTGCTGTAGCAGCGGCCAGAAAAATTGATGTTTGTAAAACATTTATAAAGTGCCCTAAAAGCTTGTGGCTTGAACACTAGTTATTGGCGGATAAGTCAAGCAAGTCCTCCGGCTTTATAACAAAAAAAAAGGCCAGCCTGTGTACCAGTTGTAGCCCAAGCCAGCTCATCTCATCATCAGGCCTTTTTTTATTCAAATGTATCGCCCAATGTCAGTCCTTGCCGCCGTGGTCGTGGGAGGAGGAGGATTAATTTAATCTCTTCCCCTGTTACATTCCCGCAAGTTTTTAATTTATTCTTAAAATGCTCCATACTTTCCGAATTTCGGGAATTTGGTAACATTTCAGGCACTTTATGCTTATACCGGGGGTCGAGGAGCGTGGACACCCAGTACAGGTCGTTCTCCTTCAGCTTTTTTATATGAGGGTCCCTCAACAGGCACGACAGCATGAAAGAACCCATTTGAACAAGGTTGGATGCCGAGCTAATCATGTCCCGTTCCTCCTCCTCACTGATCTCACTGATTGTATCTTCTTCCCCCCAGCCACGTACAACACCATGGGTACCAGAGAGGTGACAACAACGAGCACCCTGGGATGCCTGTTGTGCTCGGTCTTCCTCCTCCTCCTCCTCCTCCTCCTCTTCAAAGCCACATTCCTCCTCTGACTCCTCTTCCTCACAATCCTCTTCCTGCGTTGCCGCAGGTCCAGCAAGCAATGCTGATTCTGCTGTTTGTGGGGGTGATGGACACCACAACTCTTCCTCTTCACGCTCATCTACTGCCTGATCCAGCACTCTTCGCAGGGCACACTCCAGGAAGAAAACAAATGGTATGATGTCGCTGATGGTGCCTTTGGTGCGACTGACAAGGTTTGTCACCTCCTCAAAAGGACGCATGAGCCTACAGGCATTGCGCATGAGCGTCCAGTAATTTGGAAAAAATATCCCCAGCTCCCCAGAGGCTGGCCTAGCACCCCGGTCATACAAATACTCATTAACAGCTTTTTCTTGTTGTAGCAGGCGGTCAAACATTAGGAGTGTTGAATTCCACCGTGTCGGGCTGTCGCAAATCAAGCGCCTCACTGGCAGGTTGTTTCGATGCTGGATATCAGACAAGTGCGCCATGGCCGTGTAGGAACGCCTGAAATGGAAACACACCTTCCTGGCCTGCTTCAGGACGTCCTGTAAGCCTGGGTACTTATGGACAAATCGTTGTACAATTAGATTACACACATGTGCCATGCACGGCACATGTGTCAACTTGCCAAATTTCAATGCCGCCACCAAATTACTTCCATTGTCAGAAACAACCTTGCCAATCTCCAGTTGGTGCGGAGTCAGCCACTGATCCACCTGTGCGTTCAGGGTGGTCAGGAGTGCTGGTGCGGTGTGACTCTCCGCTTTCAGGCAAGTCAACCCCAAGATGGCGTGACACTGCCGTACCCGGGATGTAGCATAGTACCTGGGGAGCTGGGGGGGGTGCCATAGATGTGGAGCAAGACGCAGAAGTTGAAGAGGACTCAGCCGAGGAAGAGGTTATGGAAGAGGATGGAGTAGGAGGAGTAGAGGAGGTAGCAGCAGGCCTGCCTGCAAGTCGTGGCAGTGTCACCAACTCTTCTGCAGAGCCACGCATTCCATGCTTGTGAGAAGTCAGCAGGTTTACCCAATGCGCAGTGTAGGTGATATACCTGCCCTGACCATGCTTTGCAGACCAGCTATCCGTGGTCATATGGACCCTTGCCCAAATGCTGTGTGCCAGACATGCCATAACTTCCTTTCGAACAACAGAGTACAGGTTTGGGATTGCCTTTTGTGAAAAGAAATTTCTGCCAGGTACCTTCCACTGCGGTGTCCCAATAGATACAAATTTTTTGAAAGCATCAGACTCCACCAGCTTGTATGGTAAAAGCTGGCAGGCTAAGAGTTCAGACAAGCCAGCTGTCAGATGCCGGGCAAGGGGGTGACTTTGAGAAATTGGCTTCTTACGCTCAAACATGTCCTTGACAGACACCTGTGATAAAGTGAAAAGAGAGTTGGCGCTTGCTAGAAAATCCTAAATGCCTGGTGGATGGGAAAACTACTCCTCCTCAGTAGTTTAGGTTAAGATAGAACGTGTGAGTATAGATTACAACTGGCGCTTATAGATTAAGCTAGGATTTACACTACCACAACGGAATGTGACTTATCTAAGTGAAAAAAAGGGGATATTTTATGTGAATCTGATTTGTCTCTTGTGAATCTTATCTTATGTGAATCTGTTTTGTCTCAAATCATTAAAGGTAATTAGATAAAGATGTCTAAGGGTCTATGCCATCGGGTTTAATATTTGAGTCCTTGTGTGTGGACCATTAGAAAGTGTTTTCCTTAAGATAATAAAAGTATCTGTGAATACAGACAATTTAAATGCTGTCCGTAAAACGTGTCCTTTATATATTGGTTTAAAGGGATATGGTGGTGTAAATAATAAGTGTTCGTGGAGCTTAGTGAAAAATTAAATTCAGTGAATAGTAATTGATATAGCTGTGTTTGTAGGGGATGTTTATATGTCCGTAAATAAAGATGATAAAAATAGATAAATGTTTGTTTAATGAACTAGATTAACTTTCGACATATACTAATAACATTAAGATACATAAAATAGCAAATAAAACATATAAAACAAAGGGACGTCTCCCTATACGTGATTCTTTAGGTCAAATGGCCTAGCAAAAAATGATCTTTTAAGTATAAAACTTGATTCAAATAGCCACCTTATGTGTATAAAAGTTATTTGGCAAACTGTAAGGTACCTTACAAGTGTCCGTTGAGAGTCGGAAGTGTTTCTGAGCCGATGTAACGCTTCTATGAGCGTCCTTCTATGTTGTGCTCCTTCGTGGCTTAATATGAAAAACAACAAGCCTCCGTTTTTGATTGGTAGTTGGAAGTCACACCTCTCTTTTGATAGGCTGTGACGGTGCACGCTGGATGTTAGCGTGTGGAGATGTAGGTAATCCTTAACAAGATGTTTATATTGCAGCTGTTAGAACTTTTCTTCTGCACATATGAGCACAATGTTGGAAATCCACTGTTGTAGAAATAAAATACTGTTCTCCAATTTATAGCTGATCAGATCCTTGGTCCTCCTTATGGCTTTTGCTCCTTTGTTTTGGTGAGATCAAGCAAACTGACCAATTAATCTCTCTTCTGCTCTCACTCAGCATATGCCCACATCACTCTTTTTATTAAAAGTCCCTTAACGCCGAAAAATTAACTTTATACAAAGCAACAAGAATTGACAACTACAATTTACAACCAACTACGCACGCACAAGTAAACTCTGACTGTGGGCAGATGACCAGGAACTGCTACGTAAGAGAGACTGAGTGGAGGATGGTTGAGAGGGGGCAAGGAGGACAGCACTGGTTGACGTGGCTGAAGATGCTGGAGCAGGAGGAGGAGGGCGGCTTTCACTTTGTGTGCTGCTTCTACTCATGTGTTCTTCCCATCGGCGTTTGTGATGGGAGACCATGTGCCTTCGCAAAGCAGTTGTACCTAGGTGGGTGTTGGACTTCCCACGACTCAGTTTCTTTTGGCACAGGTTGCAAATGGCATCACTGTTGTCAGAGGCAGACACACACAAAAAATGCCACACTGCTGAGATCTGCAATGACGGCATTCTGGTGGTGGCAACAGCATGCGTTGATGGGCGTCGGCGTGCTGTCTGGCTGACCCCTGGTGATGATGCATGCTGTCTGACTGTGCCACTAGCTCCTTGAGACGACCTCCCCATGCTTCCAAATTGTCTCCTCCTCCTCTCTGTCTCCCCATCTGAACTTTCCCCCTCTTCTTCTTCTCTTCTAGCAGGCACCCACGTGACATCCACCGACACATCATCATCAACCGCTTCACTTGTATCTGAAACATCAAGAAAGGAAGCAGCAGCGGGTACAACATCATCATCATCATCACACCGTACCTCCATGTCGGTAATGCTGCCTGACTGAGACTGATCACTATTATCTACATCTTCTGTCAATGATGGTTGCGCATCACTCAAGATTGGGTGTCCTGTTTTAGCCATTCAACTAGGTCCTCCTCAGAAGTTTTCGTGTCCCCCCTGGCACCCGGCGTCTGAACAATGTGCATATTTGTAGGGTCTAAAGGAATCACAGCACCACGACCACGGAACCTGCTGGGTGGCCTGCCTCTGCCTGTCATTTTTTTTTAAATGGACACTAACAATACTATTACACCAATTGAGTGGTGGCACTGTGAAAGTGGGCACAGTATACGCTGTGAGACTGACAACAACAAAAAAGACAGATGTTTTAAAAATCACAAATTGTTAATTTTTTAAAATATTACAAGTACTGTGACAACAAATATGATTGTTTGGCACTAGTTGGCAAATGGGCCTGTCTGGCACACATGCTGGGAGAAAGGAAACTGCAATTCAATGGCACTAGGAGACTGAAGAATCACAGTCAAAACAGTTATGATTAACAAAAATTCCAATACTGCTACAATAAATATGATTGGTGGCACTAATTGGCTAGTTGGGACTGGCACACAGGCAGGAGGAAAATGCAATTCAAGGGCACTAGTAGACTGCAGATTGACAGTCAAAACAGTGATGATTGACAAATTTTGCAATACTGTTAAAAGAAATATGATTGCTGGCACTAATTGGATAGTTGGGCCTGGCACACAGGCTGGCAGGCAATAGAAAGGTGCAATTCAATGGCACGAGCAAACTGAGGATTAAGATCAACAATCAAAAATGTTTTAATTTTAATTAGTAACCATACTGTGACAACAATTATGATTGGTGTAAATAGTTGGCAAGACGGCCTGGCACAAAAGGCTGGCAGGCAGGAGGTAAATGCAATTCAAGGACACTAGGAGACTGAATACTGACAGTCAAAACAGTGATGATTGACAATTTTTGCAATACTGTTAAAAGAAATATGATTGCTGGCAATAATTGGCTAGGTGGGCCTGGCACACAGCAGGCTGCAAGGCAGGAGGAAAGTGAAATTCAATGGCACGAGCAAACTGAGGATTCATAACAACTATTACCAAAAATTTTAATTTTTAATTATTAAGAATACTGTGACAACAAATATGATTGGTGTAAATATTTTGAAAGTAGGCCTGGCACACAGGCTTGGAAGGCAGTAGAAAAGTGCAATTCTAGGGCACGAGCAAACTGAGGAATAAGATCAACAATCAAGAATTTTTTAATTTTAATTAGTAACTATACTGTGACAACAATTATTATTGGTGTAAATATTTGGCAAGACGGCCTGGCACAAAAGGCTGGCAGGCAGGAGGTAAATGCAATTCAAGGACACTAGGAGACTGAATACTGACAGTCAAAACAGTGATGATTGACAATTTTTGCAATACTGTTAAAAGAAATATAATTGCTGGCAATAATTGGCAAGGTGGGCCTGGCACACAGCAGGCTGCAAGGCAGGAGGAAAGTGCAATTAAATGGCACGAGCAAACTGAGGATTCAGAACAACTATTACCAAAAATTTTAATTTTTAATTATTAAGAATACTGTGACAACAAATATGATTGGTGTAAATATTTTGAAAGTAGGCCTGGCACACAGGCTTGGAAGGCAGTAGAAAAGTGCAATTCTATGGCACGAGCAAACTGAGGATTAAGATCAACAATCAAGAATTTTTTAATTTTAATTAGTAACTATACTGTGACAACAATTATGATTGGTGTAAATAGTTGGCAAGACGGCCTGGCACAAAAGGCTGGCAGGCAGGAGATAAATGCAATTCAAGGACACTAGGAGACTGAATACTGACAGTCAAAACAGTGATGATTGACAATGTTTGCAATACTGTTAAAAGAAATATGATTGCTGCCAATAATTGGCTAGGTGGGCCTGGCACACAGCAGTCTGCAAGGCAGGAGGAAAGTGCAATTCAATGGCACGAGCAAACTGAGGATTCATAACAACTATTACCAAAAATTTTAATTTTTAATTATTAAGAATACTGTGACAACAAATATGATTGGTGTAAATATTTTGAAAGTAGGCCTGGCACACAGGCTTGGAAGGCAGTAGAAAAGTGCAATTCTATGGCACGAGCAAACTGAGGATTAAGATCAACAATCAAGAATTTTTTTAATTTTAATTAGTAACTATACTGTGACAACAATTATGATTGGTGTAAATAGTTGGCAAGACGGCCTGGCACAAAAGGCTGGCAGGCAGGAGGTAAATGCAATTCAAAGACACTAGGAGACTGAATACTGACAGTCAAAACAGTGATGATTGACAATTTTTGCAATACTGTTAAAAGAAATATGATTGCTGGCAATAATTGGCTAGGTGGGCCTGGCACACAGCAGGCTGCAAGGCAGGAGGAAAGTGCAATTCAATGGCACGAGCAAACTGAGGATTCAGAACAACTATTACCAAAAATTTTAATTTTTAATTATTAAGAATACTGTGACAACAAATATGATTGGTGTAAATATTTTGAAAGTAGGCCTGGCACACAGGCTTGGAAAGCAGTAGAAAAGTGCAATTCTATGGCACGAGCAAACTGAGGATTAAGATCAACAATCAAGAATTTTTTAATTTTAATTAGTAACTATACTGTGACAACAATTATGATTGGTGTAAATAGTTGGCAAGACGGCCTGGCACAAAAGGCTGGCAGGCAGGAGGTAAATGCAATTCAAGGACACTAGGAGACTGAATACTGACAGTCAAAACAGTGATGATTGACAATTTTTGCAATACTGTTAAAAGAAATATGATTGCTGGCAATAATTGGCTAGGTGGGCCTGGCACACAGCAGGCTGCAAGGCAGGAGGAAAGTGAAATTCAATGGCACGAGCAAACTGAGGATTCAGAACAACTATTAACAAAAATTTTAATTTTTAATTATTAAGAATACTGTGACAACAAATATGATTGGTGTAAATATTTTGAAAGTAGGCCTGGCACACAGGCTTGGAAGGCAGTAGAAAAGTGCAATTCTATGGCACGGGCAAACTGAGGATTAAGATCAACAATCAAGAATGTTTTAATTTTAATTAGTAACTATACTGTGACAACAATTATGATTGGTGTAAATAGTTGGCAAGACGGCCTGGCACAAAAGGCTGGCAGGCAGGAGGTAAATGCAATTCAAGGACACTAGGAGACTGAATACTGACAGTCAAAACAGTGATGATTGACAATTTTTGCAATACTGTTAAAAGAAATATGATTGCTGGCAATAATTGGCTTGGTGGGCCTGGCACACAGCAGGCTGCAAGGCAGGAGGAAAGTGCAATTCAATGGCACGAGCAAACTGAGGATTCACAACAACTATTACCAAAAATTTTAATTTTTAATTATTAAGAATACTGTGACAACAAATATGATTGGTGTAAATATTTTGAAAGTAGGCCTGGCACACAGGCTTGGAAGGCAGTAGAAAAGTGCAATTCTATGGCACGAGCAAACTGAGGATTAAGATCAACAATCAAGAATTTTTTAATTTTTATTAGTAACTATACTGTGACAACAATTATGATTGGTGTAAATAGTTGGCAAGACGGCCTGGCACAAAAGGCTGGCAGGCAGGAGGTAAATGCAATTCAAGGACACTAGGAGACTGAATACTGACAGTCAAAACAGTGATGATTGACAATTTTTGCAATACTGTTAAAAGAAATATTATTGCTGGCAATAATTGGCTAGGTGGGCCTGGCACACAGCAGGCTGCAAGGCAGGAGGAAAGTGCAATTCAATGGCACAAGCAAACTGAGGATTCAGAACAACTATTACCAAATATTTTAATTTTTAATTATTAAGAATACTGTGACAACAAATATGATTGGTGTAAATATTTTGAAAGTAGGCCTGGCACACAGGCTTGGAAGGCAGTAGAAAAGTGCAATTCAATGGCACGAGCAAACTAAGGATTAAGCTCAACAATCAAATTTTTTTTAATTTTAATTAGTAACTATACTGTGACAACAATTATGATTGGTGTAAATAGTTGGCTAGACGGCCTGGCACAAAAGGCTGGCAGACAGGAGGTAAATGCAATTCAATGGCACTAGGAGACTAAATATTTGCAGTCCAAAAAATTATGATTTTTATTTTTTTATATACTGTTACAAGAATTATGATTGGTTCCACTAATTGGCAAGTTGGGCCTGGAAAACACGATGGCAGGCAGTAGGAAAGTGCAATTCAATGGCACAAGCAAACTGAGGAATCACAAGCGATCAATTTGGAATTTTAAAGATTAACAATACTTTTACAAAAACTAGGATTGGTGGCACTAATTGGCTAGTTTGTGCCTGGCACACAGGCTGCCAGGCAGGAGGAAACTGCAATTCAATGGAACTAGTAGACTGAATATTTGAAGTACAAAAAATTATGATTTTTAATTTTTTGGATACTGTTACAAGAATTATGATTGGTGCCACTAATTGGCTAGTTGGGCCTGGCACACAGGCTGGCAGATATGAGTCGTGGATGGTAGGTAGGGCAGCAATTTAACACAGTATGCTGTGTAAGTGACAAAAACACAGGCCTGATAGAAAATTAAGTTAGATTTCACTAGCAAAATATTTTAAAATTTTAGATTTTAATATTAAAATTATGTTAAGAAGTGCAATGCACATATGAGTGGTCGCACTGGCTGGCTACTACGTAGGGCAGCAATTAACAACAGTATGCTGTGTAAGTCAGATAGACAGTTAGACACAGGCCTGATAGAAAATAAAATTAGATTACACTAGCATAATGATTTAAAGACTTTTTTGGGGGAATTTAAAGAAAAAGGTTAAGCACATACATATGAGTCGTAGCTGATAGCCTTGGAAGGGCAGCTATTAAAAACAGTAGGCTCTGTAAGTCAGATACACACACGCCTGATAGAAAATACTATTAGATTACACTAGAAAAAATGATTTAAATTATTTTTTTGGGGGGGGGATTAAAAAAAGGTTAAACACATATGAGTCATGGCTCATAGACTAGGGAGGGCAGCAAGTAAACACAGTAGGCTCTGTATGTCAGCAAAACACACAGGCCTGATAGAAAATTATATTAGATTACACTATCAAACAAATTTAAACTTTTTTTTTTTTATATTTAAATTAAGGTGAAGAAGATATGAGTGCTGGGTGGCTGCCTGGCACAGACCAATTAACCAAAAGAATGAAAAAAAATGAGGTATATTAATGCTGAGTGAGCCTGACAGACACAGGCCTGATAGTAAATGTAATTAGATTACACTAGCAAAAATATTTTTTTTTTATTTAAAATAATGTTATAAACGGATATTAACACTGGTGGCTGGCACAGAGCAATGAACCAGAGTATATGCTGTGTGACACAGGCCTGATAGAAAATGAAAAAAAATTACACTAGCAAAATAATTAAAATTTTTGGTTAGTTAAATTTAAACTAATGTTGTTAGGGAGATATCAGTGGTGGCAGTAATCACAGCATATGCTGTGAGCCTTAAACACACAGCCTGAAAGCCAGGCAAATGCTAATAAAAAAAAACGAAAAAAAAAAAAAACGGCACGAAATATAGCCCTAAAAAGGGCTTTTTGGGGTGCTGTGCTTGCAGCAGAGATGAGTGGAGTCCTTCTGGACTGTAGTGGACACTAAATACACTAGCCTAGCTATGTTTTTCCTATTAATGTCAGGAGCAAAAACACAACACGTCCTCTCATTAAGAAAGCAAGGTCGTTATGAGTCTAAAATGGCGGATTCCGAGTAGCTGGGAGGGTCTGTGAGGGAGTGTCTGATGTTGATTGGCTCTAATGTGTCAGACGGCTGTGACATACAGGGTCAGAGTTTCCTCAATGATGACACATAGGGGCGGATCGAACATCGCCATGTGTTTGCCCACAAACGCGAAAGCGAACAAGCTATGTTCGCTGTGAACCGTTCGCGGGCGAACAGTTCGGACATCACTACTAACTGATTCCAAAGTATATTCTTCAAACTCTAAGAATACTTTTGTTACAGATTACTATAAGAATACTTTTATTATAGATTGCTATAAGTAAAGATTCATATTCACTGTATAATTATCCTGATATAATCAAGTCTCTTCCTCTACAACTTGTAGTTAAACCCAGCTTGTGCTGATTACGTTTAACTCAATTTTAACTAGAGACTAAATGCTTCTCAAATATTCTTTAATATTGAACTAAACTTGAGAAGCTACAAACCCATAACTAACCTCTAATTAAAGTGGTTAAAGTGGTTAAAGCCTTACAATAAAGCAAAAACATTGAGTCTGTTTTAGAGAAAGAAAGTTAGAATCAAGCTGTACAGACAAGGGACGTGTGAGCGGAAGTAGAGAGAACCCAACAGGCATGAAGAATTGTCACCGTCCTCTGTATACACAGTCAGTTGTACACCTGTAAATGGATAGTATAGCACAGTGATGCAAGTCACAGGCACTGCAGTAGCCAAGTGATTTGTATTGAAAGCTACAGCATGGAAAATGCATCATCAGAAAAGTATTATCCATAAAAGCAGATCCACACTAATCATTAGGTAATTAGGCAAGTTTTTGCACCATTGTGTGCATGGGAGAAGTGTGTGCTGTTCATTTCAAATAATTAAAAGGAACTCATTTAAAATGTTTACTTAAGGAAGTAATTATAATCTAATTTTATTTTCAGGTGTTATCTATAACATGAGTGTGAGTATAATTCAATGGGGCCCTCAGCCAATCCCACCATTAGTGACAGCTGGTGCTGGCTAAAACTAACAGAAGTTTATTTGCACACTGTACAGAATTTATTATAGACAACACGGCTTCATTTATCAATGTGCAAACAGACAGCTCTCCCAATTAGGGTACCTATTCGCCATGATCCTGACTAGCGGGCAGCATCATGCTGTTGGCATTTATCATTGCATTAGCAGATGCAAGGGCTGTCAATCATACAGAGAGAGAAGCAGTCTACCAGGAGCAAACAACAGCTCAGTAGCTTGTAATATGGCCGGTTACCACCTGGGAGCAGCCTCTTTTTGCCCAATTGTGCTTTTCACAGAGGAGAAATTTCCTGGAGTATATCAGTCTGATCCCGTCTAGTAAGGTCAATCCAGCCCTGAAACACCAGCAATTCTCCTCTGAACAAGGAAAATGGCAACCCCAGATGATCATTCCGGACTACCTGTCCTTCACCGCGATCAAATTAGTTGGGAGTGATTTTAAACTGTCAGCTAAGAGGTGGTGGAGAAGCTAAAACACAGTAATCTTAATCTTAAGGGGATAGTAAACCCCCTGTAATTAGCCAAAATGTTTTTAAAACAAATTAACATCCTTTTTACTGCAGTTGTTTTTCAGTAGCCAAACTCCACCCACCATTTGCCTTATTTGGGAAAATCAATCTGGGCTTTAGTCTGTAGACAACAAGGCTAGCCACTGTCATAAGGTTAGTATAAAGTACTTTGCAGTTGTTATCAGGTAAAGCTAATAAGTGAAAGATATGTAGCAGAGTTAGCCTTGAGAGGTCAGCAGGGGCATTTCATGCTCTGAGAATGAGAAATTACTCAATGTCCAGAGTCAAATTACATGAAAAAATGGCAAAATAAATAATAAAGATATAATGCAAAGTTGTTTCATTACCCTAATGTAAACATTTTACAGAAAAATCTCAGGGTCTTTACAGTCCCTTTAACTATCCGCTAAAGGGTCGCTATGGGAACCTGCACCACAGGAACCCAAAAGCTGAATTAGCAGCTTGATAATTGGAGCCTTATTTGCATATATTTGTACTGCATAAGAATATTCAACATGAGAATAGATCCATTAGCTTTTTCTGTTTATTTGCTGCAAAACACATTTTCAGTTTAAATCTCAAAGCAGACAAACTGTTTAATTTGCTATGGACTAAATGACTATAAGCAATTTATTAAAAATAATCATTTCATATTTACTATTTTACTTGAAACCATAAACAAGTAAGGGGAGCTATAAAAATAACAATGCACAATGTGTTATTAAATGTATAATTTTATAAGTGCTTTTTTATAATAAACACAGAGTAACGATGTATTAAAAAACAATAAGTGTGTTAAAAAAAAGATCAAAACGTGTGTTAAAATTGTAGAAAATTGTCTAACAACTTTTAAAGCCAAAAAATAAAGAATAATTCAATAATAATAAATGATAATCAGTGAATATGTGTTATAATAAGTGGGAAAAGTGGTTAATTTCGTTTGTAGATATAGTGTATTGAATGCAACAAGATTCTAGTATTCTGAATAAGATATACTAAAAACAGATAAAATACTAATATGAACGTACTTCTAAAGAGACAGGATATTGTCCACTAAAATTAATTAAACAAGTGGAAATATTTATTCTGAAACATACAATATGAAAATATTGCTGATAGAATCATAGATTGAAATTCATGAAAATATCGATAAATTGAACTAAAATGATGAAACTTTAAATTACAATAAAACCAACAATATCGCACTGCAGTGGATTAAAAATGATAAAAAATGATAAAAATATTTAGGAAATCCGGGTATAATGCTTGAGAGTCACGTAGCTGTGAGAGTCAATGTAGCGAAACACAGTGTTGCAAATAGAGCCTGATTGATGCGTGTTGCGAAAATCAAATTGTTCCAAAATAAAGCCTATTTGGTGCAACTTTAGGCTATGAGTAATGAAAAGTACCGGTATATAAAAAGGTATTACCTTTATTGTCCTTCTATGAAAAAAGGATGACAGTGACTGATCGTGGGCTATGTTATGTTTGAGACCAGCGGGTTACCTTTAGCTTCCGGGTCATATGCGTTAGCCTTGTCGTTACATGGAAAAGATTTTGGAGCAAGGTGATTGGATAGGAGTGCCAAGCCTCTATGTATCCTCCAGTTTTTAGCGAATAGGCTGGTGAAATCTTTTCTTTATTAAGTAGAGATGAGGTTGTCTCTTTATCAGCTACCCTCACAGCTTGCAAATAAAGAGGTGTTGATGAGTCTTTGTCCGATATGTTAATCTGTCTGCTATTAGTAATAGCTGGAATGGCTGGGTAAACAGTCTTTCAAACCGCTTATATGCGTTAAGAGTCTTTAAGCTACTATCGCAGCTTCAAAGAATAAATGGTGTTTGGTATAAACCACAAATAGGATATAAACACTATTAGTAACAACTTAATGTGTAAAATCCGTTAAAAAGGCAATCTAAAATGAGCAAATTTGATTTGCCTATTATAAATTGCTTTTTTAATAATTTGACAATTGTTTAGAGGAACAGTTGTTTTACTTAGGGTTTGAACTTTTTCTAATATATTAGTATCCCTCATTTCACTAGGTGCACTCACTCATTCCTGTTTTCATTATATTTACTATTTTACTTGAAGCATGCACATGATTCGTGTCACTAGTAAAAAAACAAAACAAACATGGGAGGCCCATAGAGCCAGAAAGACCTCTTAGGGAATTTTGACAACGTATTCTCACCATTCTATGTCTGAAGTATATTATGGGGCTTTCTTTTCACCCAGCAGAAAATGAGCCATGTTTTTTCAGTGTATAATTATAATAAAATGTAGTCTTTCTGATAACATCTGGTTGGTTGCAAAAATAACAAGAATTGTCTAAGTAATATCAGCTGTAAAATTAACTTTAATAAGGTGATAATTTACAAATGGCTTAATATTTTGCATGCATTAACCTAATTAGAATATTGTAATAATAGACTTATCTGTGCTCTTTCCCCAGAGACATAATTTTCCCAGGGCCTGCAGCAATACGCCAACTGCACCCATCTGACTTGCTTTTAAATATAGATTTTTTATGAGCTGTAAAACAGTATTTTTGTACTCTTGTCATGATTTTGCTTGAGCTGTTATGTGCCCCCAATTTTCCAAAGTAAGAAGACACCTTTCAACAACATAAAATGAAGGCCGAGCAACAAACTGGGATTACATTTTAAGCTGTGTAAGAGAATTTTTCCATGAAGAGTTTTATTTTATCTTTTTTTTCATATATATATATATATATATATATATATATATATATATATATATATATATATATATATATATATATATATATATATATATATATTTACTAACACATTTGAAATAATAACATGAACAGGAAAGAACACTGGATATTAACTGTATGGTTTAAGTTACTATTTCTATATGAATTACACCAAGCCAAGGTGTCTACAATTAATTTTTCCATATATAATAGAAACGGTAAGATACACATAGCAAAGTTTATTTTGGTACTGGTATATTTCACTCCCATTAAAAATAAATTAATCAGCAAATTCCTACACAGCTAAGCCCTCTTTATGTAAATATAACACAGCTGTAATGAATTACAAGGCAATATTGTCTCACATTTAGTTCAAAATACTTCACACATAAGTGCTTTTTTCTACAGCTCACCTTGCAACAAAAGCATCTTAAATAAACTGTGAAAACGTTGTTTGCTTTGTAATGTTTTTACAGAAGTGGGATATACCTCACACTTATAAAGTTTCTTTATATGAATCATTTTATATGAAGTTAAAGTGAGGAAGTTTGCCTTGGAAAACAAAATTAACAAAATTGCTTCTTTTTTTTCATTTGGAAATGAACCTGTGTCTCTCACTTCTAAATATATGGCAAGTGACAAATGTTTGCATATATATTTCTAAATGTTCTCTAAAGAAATAAGCGATTAAAATGGACCATGTGGGATCTTTGAAAGTGCTTAAAAAATAATTTGATTTTTTTAATAAAATAAAACAAAATTTTAATGTTAAGCTACAAATATTTTTTTTTCATGGGAGATAACTACAAAAAAAACAAAATTTATGCTTAACTGATAAATTTCTTTCTTTCCGGATATGGTGAGTCCACGACGTCATCAATTACTAGTGGGAATATCACTCCTGGCCAGCAGGAGGAGGCAAAGAGCACCACAGCCAAGCTGTTAAGTGTCACTGACCTACCCATAATCCCCAGTCATTTGACCGAAGGGAAATGGAAAAAAGGAATAACACCAAGGTGTAGAGGTGCCTGAGGTTTAGTAAAAAATAACTGTCTTAAAAAACAGGGTGGGGTCGTGGACTCACCTTATCCGGAAAGAAATCTATCAGGTAAGCATAAATTTTGTTTTCTTTCCTAAGATATGGTGAGTCCACAACGTCATCAATTACTAGTGGGAACCAATACCCAAGCTAGAGGACACAGATAACTAGGGAGGGATAACAAGTCAGGCAGACCTAAATAGAAGGCACCACTGCTTAAAGAACCTTTCTCCTAAAAGAAGCTTCAGCCGAGGCAAAAGTAAGCAGAGAGGACCAAGTTGCATCCTTGCAAATCTGTTTCACAAGAGCTTCATTTTTGAAAGCCCAAAAAGATGAGACAGCCCTAGTGGAAAGAGCTGTTATTCTCTCAGGAGGCTGCTGTCCAGCAGTCTCATAAGCAAAATGGATCATACTTCTAAACCAGAGAGAAAGAGAAGTAGCAGTAGCTTTCTAACCTTTACGCTTTCCAGCAAAACAAACAACAAAGCAGAAGACTGACGAAAATCCTTAGTCGCCTGTAGGTAGAATTTTAGAACATACACAACGTCCAGGTTGTGCAACAAATGTTCCTTATGAGAAGAAGGATTAGGACATAGAGAAGGAACAACAATTTCCTGATTAATATTTTTGTCCGAAACCACTTTAGGAAGAAAACCAAACTTAGTCCAAAAAAAAAACGCCTTATCAGCATGGAAGATAAGATAAGGCGAATCACACTGCAAAGCCGAGAGTTCCGAGACTCTCCGAGCAGAAGAAATAGCAATAAGAAACAAAATCTTCCAAGATAACAACTTAATATCTCCAGAATGCAATGGCTCAAACGGAGCCTGCTGCAAAACTTTAAGAACAAGGTTAAGGCTCCAAGGTGGAGCAACAGACTTAAACACTGACCTGATTCTTACCAGAGCCTGACAAAAGGATTGAACATCTGGTACATCTGCCAGACACTTGTGTAATAAAATAGATAAAGCAGAACTGACTGACAATCCCTTCTCCAGACCTTCCTAGGGAAAAGACAAAATCCTAGGAATCCTAACTCTACTCCAAGAGTAGCCTTTGGATTCCCACCAATAAAGGTATTTACGTCATACCTTATGGTAAATCTTTCTAGTAACAGGCTTGCGAGCCTGAATCATGTTCTCAATGACCGACTCAGAAAAACCACACTTAGACAGAACTAAGCGTTCAATCTCCAAGCAGTCAGCTTCAGGGAAACTAGATTTAGATGAAGGAATGGACCCTGAGTAAGAAGGTCCTTCCTCAGAGGCAGCCTCCAAGGTGGAAGAGATGACATCTTAACCAGACCTGCATACCAGATCCTGTGAAGCCACCCAGGAGCTATTAGAATTACCAACACTCTCTCCTGTTTGATACGAGCAATCACTCGTGGAAGGAGAGGAAACTGAGGAAACAGATATGCCAGACTGAAATCCCAAGGAACCGTCAGAGCATCTATTAGGGCGGCCTACAGATCCCTTTAACCATAGCTTGGCGTTCTGCCGAGACGCCATCAGATCCAATTCCAGCATCCCCCATTTGAGGGATAACCTGGAAAACACCTCCTGATGGAGAGCCTACTAACCGGGGTGAAATATCTGTCTGCTCAAGAAATCTGCTTTTCAGTTGTCCCCACCTGGAAGGTGGATGGCAGAGAGACAGCAATTGTGAGCTTCTGCCCACTGAATAATCCAAGCCACCTCCTTCATGGCTAAGGAACTCTGAGTTCCTCCCTGGTGGTTGATGTAAGCCACTGAGGTGATATTGTCTGACTGGAACCTGATAAACTGGGCTAAGGACAATTGAGGCCAAGCCAGCAGAGCATTGTAAATCATTCTCAACTCCAATATATTGATGGGGAGAGCAGACTCCTCATGAGGCCATAGTCCCTGCTCCTTTAATGAGTCTCAGACTGCTTCCCAACCCAGCAGGCTGGCATCCGTGGTAACAATCACCCAGGAAGGTCTCCGGAAGCAGGTGCCCCGAGACAGATGCTCCTGAGAGAGCCACCATGGGAAAGAGTCTCTTGTCGACTGATCTAGTATCTATCCTCTGAGACAGATCCGCATGGTCCCTGTTCCATTGACTGAGCATGCACAACTGCAAAGCTCTCAAATGGAATCAAACAAAAGAAATGATATTCATGGAAACAACCATCAGACCAATTACCTCCATACATTGAGCAACTGATTGCCTAACAGTAGACTGGAGAGAGAGACAGGAGGAAAGAATCTTGGCTTTTCTGACCACCGTCAGAAATATTAAATCTATAGGGAATCTATTATAATCCCTAAGAAAAGTACCCTGGTAGCTGGAACAAGGGAACTCTTTTCCAGATTCACTTTCCATCCATGGGAACGCAGAAAAGACAACAACATCTCTGTATGAGAGTTTTCTTGTTGAAAAGATTGCACCTGAACCATTGTGTCATCCAGGAAGGGTTCAAGGTAAATAAAGAAAGAAGAAGAGGAGGCGGCAGGCACTACAACTCAGACCCACAAGCAAAATGGTAAAAAACAAAAAGTCTTTATTGGAGGCACTTAGCCATGTTAAAAGGCAGACTGACAGGCAGGGGAAACAGCACGAACAAGGTCTTACGCGTTTCGCGCCCCCTAGTGGCGCTTACTCATAGACTGTTGTCTATGTTACAACCTAGACTATTTATAGGCTAATCAGAAACAAGGTTAACCCTTCAGCAGCCAAATAAAAACAGGTTAAAAACATAGATAGTGCTGAATAGATACAGGACAATTGAAATTAACAATTGATATACAAAATTACAGTGTACACAGTCACAGAGTATAGGAGCTAATAATAAAGCTATTACATGCATCAAGATAAAAAATAGAAAATTAAGCTAAATCAAAACATATATATACTATAATTTTCTAAGATAAAGGAATGTATACCTTATATTAAGAAAAAGCTTAAATAATGCGGTTTTCTATATTTTGGCTAGAGGAGAACCTAATGTTAGACATGATACAATTTGCTGAAGCACAATAATGTTAAGCTAAGAAAAGGCAGAAAGGCAAATGAGTGGCAAGTTTCAAGTCATAGATATCCGGCATTGATAACCAAACATAGTCTAGTTATCAATAAAATAACTGATATCACATTCCCTATTCATGCCAATAGGATGGCGTGTTTTAAGTTTTAAAATCCAATATAATTCTTTCTTCTCTAATATCTTGGACTTATTACCTCCTCTAGGGGGAACTATTGCTGTGTCTATGATTTGCAAAACCAATTCCGCTTGATTAGAAAAATGAACATAGTTAAAATGGTTGGCAACAGCAGAATCAGACTCATAGTTTTTAGTATCCCTAATATGTTCATTGAATCTGGTTCTGACATTGCGTGATGTCATACCTACATATTGGCAGAAACAAAGTTTGCATGTAAGTAGGTAAACTGCATATTGAGTGGAACAATTGGCATAAAAATCTATCTTATAAATGTTGTTGTCAGCAGAACAGTGAAAAGTGTCACCCTGTAGGATGTTAGGACACGCATAGCATAGCTACTCACGTATACAGACCCATTACTTTCTTGACTTGACATGGCAGGGGTGGATACAGGTGCTAATAATGTGGACGACACAGAGTACACAGACGATAATATTGCATCAGATCCATCAGAGGATCAAACTACAGATTACTGTTATGAGATTTTTGATCTAATTACAAGGAAAAAGTTTTTTGATCAAATCTTTTCAGATGACTTAGGTAAAGATAACTTGGATATAAAGAAATCATTTAAATCATTACAACATTCTCTGACAACAGACTTGAGACTCATGTGGGATATCATAGCATTCCAGAAATATCTGGATCATCAACGCATACCAAGAGGTTTAAGAATAAAAAAATATCCCTCTTTTGAGTTTGAAGATAGTACTGATATGGATGATTGGAATACTGCCTTATCTGAGTGTTCATTTAAACTCATTAACATTCTGGTAAGAGTTAAGACAAAGAAGCGTGCACAGTTACAATCAGAAATCAAAGTGAAAAAAGAAGATTTGAGAAATTATGAACATTGCACTAATTATGGTGAAAATAAAAAGAAGATGGATGAAGCCATAAATAAATTTGATGCTGAACAAGCTTCCAGAAAAAGCAATAAATTCAATCGTGATAAAGAAGACTATGAACTAAATAAAGTTTATAACTGGGCGGCTGTTCGAAAGCAAAGAAAGGAATCATTCTGGAAAAATAAGAAAGCTAACAAAAGCAATCATACTGGGAAAAGCCAACAAAGTCCCAAAAGCGAAGATGACTTGAAAGAATATCCTAAGTCTATTCTGAAAAACAAACATAAAAGAAAAGTAGTATTCAGCAATGATGGAGAGTCCACTGATTCAGATGTTACATCGAGGGGCACTGGGATCTCTCCCAGTTCCTCTATTCCCTCTTCTCTCTCCTCTTCCCCCTCTCTCTCTTCTTCCTCTGCTTTTTTACAGGTGCCAGTACTGGACGAACCGGAGGAGATCCAAAGGACAGGCCGAACAAAAACAAGAAAAATTACTCCAAAAGAGAAAGAAGAAAGAGAAGATGGAGAAGCAAAAGGTCAAGCAAAGAACAAAAAGAAGAAGTGAAGCGATCAATTGAGTCATCTGTAAAAGAGACTTTATCTGCACCCTCTTATGATTTAAGTGTGGTCAATATTTCGGACTACTCGTTATCCCAAGAGGAAATTAAAGTCTTATCAAAAGGACTTGGGTTTGCACCTACTAACAAATTCTCAAGCTTTAACACATTATTAGATGTGAATAAATTTGTGCGCAAATTGTCTCTCAAAAGGTTTTTTGCACAGAATAGAGTTAATGATATACCTCCAAACAAAAATGTAGTAAGTCTTCAACATAATCCTGAAGTCTCTCATTTAGCGTTTCAGGATGCATGTGCCTTAACCACTCTAGAAGATTTATACTCAGATGGCTATCACAATCAGGATTCTAATCCTCTTTCAGTACCAAGACCTAATAAACATAATTCTGAGTTTTATCCAAAGAATTCTAGGGGGCCTTTAGTAAATGCATTTCAAAAAGCAGTTCAGGCAGATATATTGCGGCTAGAAAGAGATACTGACAATAATGCTGCCTCCCCTAATCTCACATATAGAGAAAGATTAGCTGTTAAATCTTTAAGTGAGAATAATAACATTGTAATTCGTAATTCTGATAAGGGAGGCAGCATTGTAGTCATGAATAAGACTAGCTATTTCAGTGAAGCGTACAGACAGCTGTCTGATAGAGGCACATATCGTCCACTGAGTAGCAATCCTACTAATATTTTCAAACATAGTCTTAAACAACTAATTGCTGATGGAGTTACTTTGGGAGTTTTTAAAGAAGCAGATATGAATTCCCTGTTACCTGAAAATCCAATATGTCCCATATTCCATCATGTACCTAAAATACATAAGAGTCTTGATTCTCCACCGGGTAGACCCATAGTGGCTGGTATTGGTTCCCTGCTTGAACCATTAGGAGAATGGCTAGATTCTATACTACAGCCTATTGCCACTTCACAACTTAGTTACCTTAGAGATAGTTCACATCTCTTAAACACATTAGATAACATTAACTGGCAATCTGACTTCACTTGGGTCGTCATAGACATAACTTCCTTATATACCTCTATCCCGCAAAGCTTGGGTATACAGGCAGTTGAATTTTTCTTGCATAGGGACTCCAATTTGGAATCCCCTACTATTGAATATGTTTGTGAGGTATTGAGATTTCTTTTGTCACATAATTTCTTTTTATTCGACAACCAATATTATTTACAGACATGTGGCACAGCCATGGGGGCTAAATATGCACCCTCATTTGCTAACATTTTTGTTGCCTGGTGGGAGTTATTATATGTGTATACGCCAACGAACCCTTGGTGTGAAGACATAGAATTATTGGTACGCTATATAGATGACCTTCTTTTCATAGTCAAAAAACCAGTTGATGATACATTGTTTCATGAATTCATTGACTTTTGTAATAACAATGAAATGGGTCTAAAATTTACTGGGGTCTATAATAGAGTAAGTGTGAATTACTTGGACTTAACCCTTCAAATTATTGATAACCATATAGTGACCAAAACATTCAGAAAACCCACAGCTGGCAACACAATACTTCATGCCACCTCACAACATCCACAACATCTTATTGAATCTATACCCAAATCACAATTTCTAAGACTCAGACGTAATACCAAATCTGATGAGATCTATGAACAACAGTCCATAGAACTCAGAAATAGATTAACTAGAAGAGGCTATAAGTTTCAGAAGTTAGAAAAATGTAGAAAAATGGTTAGCACTCATCAACAAAATGTTTTATATACTAGGCCTAAGGAAAACAGCTTTGAAGACTCAATAGTATTCACGACTGAATATAGTCAGCAGTATCAGGATATAATTAATATCTTAAAAAAGCATTTACCAATACTGGCCACTGATGATGTACTTGGTGAATATATTCATAAATTCAGATTTGTCCCAAAAAAGTCTAAAACACTGGGTCAAATACTATCTCCTAGTATGGTTAAGAATACTCCCCAGGGCACTTCAAAAAACTGGTTGTCCAAAAAAGGCACTTATAAATGTGGGGCCAAAATATGCTATGCGTGTCCTAACATCCTACAGGGTGACACTTTTCACTGTTCTGCTGACAACAACATTTATAAGATAGATTTTTATGCCAATTGTTCCACTCAATATGCAGTTTACCTACTTACATGCAAACTTTGTTTCTGCCAATATGTAGGTATGACATCACGCAATGTCAGAACCAGATTCAATGAACATATTAGGGATACTAAAAACTATGAGTCTGATTCTGCTGTTGCCAACCATTTTAACTATGTTCATTTTTCTAATCAAGCGGAATTGGTTTTGCAAATCATAGACACAGCAATAGTTCCCCCTAGAGGAGGTAATAAGTCCAAGATATTAGAGAAGAAAGAATTATATTGGATTTTAAAACTTAAAACACGCCATCCTATTGGCATGAATAGGGAATGTGATATCAGTTATTTTATTGATAACTAGACTATGTTTGGTTATCAATGCCGGATATCTATGACTTGAAACTTGCCACTCATTTGCCTTTCTGCCTTTTCTTAGCTTAACATTATTGTGCTTCAGCAAATTGTATCATGTCTAACATTAGGTTCTCCTCTAGCCAAAATATAGAAAACCGCATTATTTAAGCTTTTTCTTAATATAAGGTATACATTCCTTTATCTTAGAAAATTATAGTATATATATGTTTTGATTTAGCTTAATTTTCTATTTTTTATCTTGATGCATGTAATAGCTTTATTATTAGCTCCTATACTCTGTGACTGTGTACACTGTAATTTTGTATATCAATTGTTAATTTCAATTGTCCTGTATCTATTCAGCACTATCTATGTTTTTAACCTGTTTTTATTTGGCTGCTGAAGGGTTAACCTTGTTTCTGATTAGCCTATAAATAGTCTAGGTTGTAACATAGACAACAGTCTATGAGTAAGCGCCACTAGGGGGCGCGAAACGCGTAAGACCTTGTTCGTGCTGTTTCCCCTGCCTGTCAGTCTGCCTTTTAACATGGCTAAGTGCCTCCAATAAAGACTTTTTGTTTTTTACCATTTTGCTTGTGGGTCTGAGTTGTAGTGCCTGCCGCCTCCTCTTCTTCGATATTGCTACACGGGCTAATCCTCCGTTTTTCTGGCTACGGCACTCCGTGAGTATCCTGGGGACTTTACAGTGACCTTTCCCTAAGGTTTTCACTTCCGGTTCATTCCGAGGACGCTACAGCTGCGATTACCTTCTTACCCTCACGTAAATAAAGAAAGACAGGAGCACCAGTGGATGTGTGGATCAGCGTTTTATTCGCCATAAACGCTGCATTAAAAGCACTCAAAGAAACAGCAACATATGACAAATTGTGAAGTGCTTCGAAAAAATGAAATGTACTCCGTAATTGCTGACAGCAGCTGATTGCTCAATGGGAAGTAAAGGTGATTGAACAGCTGACGCGTTTCGGCAGTGTTGCCGTAGTCTTAGCTGGATAAAACTTAAAAAACAAGCGCCCTTTTTCAAGGGCTAACCTTCCTCCCATTGGGCAATCTGTTGAGCCAATCAGGACTATCAGTAATTAACAGCTGCAAGTGCTATTTTATTTACAATAAAAAACGCCCAAGAGTCAGTCAGGACCCTGGATAGGGACAGCTTACTCACATTAAAATCTAAAGAGAGTAGAGAAAGCAAAGCCTTTAAACAAGGAATGACATTTCTTACAGACTATTCAGTAGAATATCCAAGGATCTGCAACATCATCAGAGAGCACTTTAAAATGCTCTCTGCAGATGATGATTTAACAAACATATCCAGCTTGGGCTGTCAGTTCTCCTACAGGAGAAACAAAACCATTGGGAACTCAGTAGCGCCCACTAGGGTCAAAACAAGCCCCCCAGGGGGGTCAGCATGGCTAGTGATAAAAGGCATGCACAGGTGCAACTATAGAGATTGTGTGGCCTGTGAGAAAGTTGAATGTGGGGAATCATTTCAGTCCACTGTCACAGGCCAACAATTTGAAATAAAAACATGCATCACGTGCAGGTCCAAATATGTGATATACTTAGTTACCTGCATTCTATGCAAGGTTCAATATGTAGGGTTAACAACACGTGAGATCAGATCGCGGATTAGGGAGCATCTCTCTACCATCAAAGCAGGAAAATCAAGTACACCACTAGTGCAGCATTTCGCACTTGAACATTCAAAAAGTACAGAAAGTTTTAGGTGGAAGGCCATTGAATATGTACCATTGCCATCTAGAGGTGGGGATAGGGAGAAAGCCCTAGGTAGACAGGAGGTGTTCTGGATTTTCAAATTGAAGACCAGGACACCTTCAGGACTAAACTCAGCCTATGACTTGATAAACTATTGGTACTGAGAGGGACCACAAGTCTAATAGCTCTTAAATTACAAACCTTAAGGGGTATACACAATGGATCTTTTAGTGAAGCATTAGATAGTATATTCCTATTACCACACAGGAATAAAATAAAATAGATTAAAGCATAGTTAGAGTGCATTTAACTCATTTACGTAGAAAAGGGAAAAAGAGTAATCCTGATTTAGCAGGTGTACACATACAACATATGGTTTACGCTAAACATGAGACAGGAGCTTATTCCTATGTATTTATGCTTTTTCATTAGTATTTCTACCGTTTTGGAGTTCAAGATATATGTGCATTTTTGGTTTCCATTTATATATATAGGGAATTAGGCATAATTTGTTTTGTTCAGTTTAAACAATATTTGCTTTGTATTGTATTGTATAAAGTATTAATAAGATCCTGGAACAAGGAGTAACAGGGAGGTTTAAATAGCACTTGCAGCTGTTAATTACTGATAGTCCTGATTGGCTCAACAGATTGCCCAATGGGAGGAAGGTTAGCCCTTGAAAAAGGGCGCTTGTTTTTTAAGTTTTATCCAGCTAAGACTACGGCAACACTGCCGAAACGCGTCAGCTGTTCAATCACCTTTACTTCCCATTGAGCAATCAGCTGCTGTCAGCAATTACGGAGTACATTTCATTTTTTCGAAGCACTTCACAATTTGTCATATGTTGCTGTTTCTTTGAGTGCTTTTAATGCAGCGTTTATGGCGAATAAAACGCTGATCCACACATCCACTGGTGCTCCTGTCTTTCTTTATTTACCTTGAACCATTGGATCCCTACGGAGAGCACAGTTGAGGTATTACGCCTCCTCCCCTCCCCCTCCCGTGGATTGGATGGCATGCTCACCGGGTGATGATGTCACAGGCCGCTGGCCAATAGGAGGAGCCGCACGCGTCTGAAGAGGGCGGGGGTTCAAGCTGGTTGTTGTCGACGGAACTAAGGAGCTCAATCTGGGGCTAAAGAGAAGAAAGCCGGCATACGGATACGGATCGCGGACGCCCGCTGATCAGGATACAGACCGCAGACCAACCACAGGAGAAAACCCCTCCCTAGGACCGGACGCGGTAAGTCGACAGTAGATAAAGCTCTATTTTAGTGTGGAACTTTTGTTTGCTATATCGATCCAGGAAGGGTACCACAGCAATACCCCAAAACCTGATCACTGCCAATATAGCCCCCACTGGGAGCCATGGCAAGGCCAAAGAGAAGAGCCACTAACTGAAAGTGTTTGACAGAAAGGCAAAAACTCAGGAACTTGAAAATACACATCCTCCAGGTCTATAGTTACCATGCACTGATCCTCATAGTCCATGAAGAAAACCTGAGATACTATGCCCGCAGCCTATCTGGGACATCTCATATCCATGTTTGAAGACAACCAGAGAGATTCCGCCCCACACCTGGACCAATCCCGGATTGGGGACAAACTTCTTTAGGTTTATTCATCTTTTCTTGTGGTAGAAAATACCCTTTTCCACCTGTATATTAGAAATATTCCTGTCAGATCAGGACCAAACAAGGTCTTACCCTTGTAAAGAAGCGCCAGAAGCTTGAACTCAAGGGAAAAATCCACTGACCATGAATATAACGCCCCACGGGCTAGCACAGCGAGCCAGGTATCTTGGCTCCCAGTTAAAAAACTTGCCTAGTAGCATCAGAAATAGAAGATTGGCTAGCTGAAGAGCCTTAATTATGTTCTGGATCTCCTCCAAAGGAGTCCCTACCAAATTGGATCAAACAAGGCATCCCAATAAGATGCCGCACTTGACACAGTGGCACAACGAACATCCATGTAAGCCTTCAGCTTAGTTCATTGATCCTGAAAAGAACAGCTATCGTCTCTAGGAATCATTGTTCTCTTAGCCAGAGTAGAAATACCCTGTTACTTAGGCACTGTGCGCCATGGTGTTTAATGGAGACAGCGACAGGAAACATCTTTCCAAAGACAAGAGACGGGGGAAAAGGAAACCCTGACTTCTTCCATTTCTGTGAAACATGTCCTAGCACGGTCTGGAGTTGCTCCAAAGTAGCCAAAACCTCCTTTAACCATACACGTAGGTGTTCAAGCTTAAATCTGAAGGATACTACTTCAGCATCAGATGAAGGAATTATACTGACCGAATCTGAGATTTCTCCCTCAGAAGCTACTGATGTATCCTCCTCATTAGACCTATGAGGAAGGCAACCAGTGTAGCAGTAGGAGGTACAGAAACCTTGCTATCTGAATCTCTAATATTCTTCTTGCTATTTCCCATTAGCATAGGGAAGGCAGATAATGCCGGAGAGATCATAAAAGATACCTGAGCAAAAATAATTCTGCAAGCAATTAAGCTCCTCCAGGGGACTGAGAGGAAAATGCAGGGCACTGTATGTGACGCCATAAGGCTAGGAACATTTAAGGAGAAACTGTGGCATTGCTTAAAAGTGTCATCCTGAGAGACATAATATGAGTCAATATTTGACATAACATGGGAGCAGAGCTCTAACCCCATGAGCAGACTCACATAGATAAGCACCAAAAATTTAAAATGTGCTGTCACTTTTAAAGATCTTAAATTATCTTGAGATGTACTAGGCAATAAATCCAAAAACATGACAGACTTGCTCATACCTAAACTAAATTATTTAGGTCTATAAGCAATAAAACACAGGACATAAAACATATACTAATATATAGTTCATAAGCCCACTGCGCTATTTGGTATTAAATGTATTAATGACTTGCTCAATAATACAAATATAAAACAAAAATGACAGTCTATAGAACTGTTTTCTTTAATAAATGTGATGTTTGCTTGTGTGTTGAGCTCCTTTTAAAATATTTAAAGTTAGCCTTTCAAACTGAGGCCTCTGCCTTAATCAACAGCCTGCATCGCCTCTCCGTTCTGAGACGGATAAGGAGGCAGGAAAATGGCGCCTCTCCGATCTACATTATAAAAAGGAGGCTGAGTCACATAAGTAAGATGCACAACATGTCAGAGACCATCACACAATAATGGAGGGCTTCTCCGTTCTAAAAGGAATTCAGTAATACAGAGTCTAAGTCCCTTTAATGAAAAACATCTGACCTTTACCACTCTGTCACTGTTCCCCTTACTCTCGGAGCGATACTCCTTTCTGCAGTAGCAGAAATTTTAAGGAACAACACAAAATACTGAAAAGAAACTGATCGTACATTTTAAACAGTTAGGACCTACTCAGAGAAAGATTAAAGTGCATTTGAGGGCTAGGCAAGTAGACCTAAATAGCGATAGGGTATTAATATACCCACATAGTAGTTAAACAGGTTAACCCATTAATATCTACATATCAAAAGGAGGTCAAACACCATAAAGAGTCAATGTCTCTCACATACATATAAAGTGCCTGCACCCTGCTCTGAAAAATATCCTTACTAAAGATATACCGTGTCCCAAAGATACTGCAGATATCTGATAAGGTGCCAAATCTCCACCCTAGAAGACAGAAAAGCACTTACCTGCATCTATCCATCTGGCAGGAGGACAGCTTACCCGGCGTGAGAGGAAGCCACTCCTCACAGAAGCCTGTAGAAAAAAATAAAGAACCAAGTACTCTGTCTTGTTATACTAGGGCAGCCAAGTGTTAGGAAAATGCAGCAAGGCCCACCTTACAAGTTCCTAACTGCTTTAAAGCCATCACTGCCCTACTGAAGAGACTGACGTGAAGTACGGCTAGACCCAGATTTGAGAGGGAAAGATCAGAGTAAACCTACTTCGGATTTTAACTGGTTAAAATCTTCCTTGAAGTAGAGAAATTCAATTTTCTTCAGACACCAAAAACTTCACCTCCTCCATTGACGGAGGCAAAGAGAATGACTGGAGATTATGTAGTGACACTTAACAGCTTGGTTGTGGTGCTCTTTGCCTCCTCCTGCTGGCCAGGAGTGATATTCCCACTGGTAATTGATAACGTTGTGGTTTAACCATATCTTAGGAAAGAAAACGTATTTAAAAAATGCTGAATCACAGAATAAAAATAATGTGCATATTTGGGGTAATAAATCGCTTGCGAACATGTCTGGTTTCAAAGTGAAAACATTTTCATATTTGTTTTGGAAACAAATGCTTATAATCACTAGACATGCACACAAACACATGTTTATTATCTCTAGACATGTGCACAAACAAAAGCTTATTATCACTAGACATGCACACAAACAAAAGCTTATAATCACTAGACGTGCACACAAACAAAAGCTTATAATCACTAGACATGCGCACAAAAAAAAGCTTATAATCGCTAGACGTGCACAAACAAAAGCTTATAATCACTAGACATGCACACAAACAAAAGCTTATAATCACTAGACAGGCGAACAAACAAAAGCTTATAATCACTAGACGTGCGCATAAATAGCTTATAATCACTAGACAGGCCCACAGTTAGCGCTGGAACGCACAAGACGAGTGGGGGCAGAATGGCGGCTCCTTTAGCACCACGGCATGGCAGGAGGCATAGGCTGTAAGGAGAAAAAGAGGTAAGAGAACCTCAAAGAAAGCAGGTGGTTTAAACTAGCACTCATTCCTATCTAACATGATTAAAAAATAACCTTTAATAAGTATGTTTAATACCGGCCTAAATACCTAGTGTACCAATTTAAAACTAAGTCTCAAATGTCCCCCTGTTTCCTGGCCGATAGCAGCTCCCTCGGCTTCAGGTGACAGTGACAAATGGACTCTAAATTAAAAACAACAATCACCAACGTGCAAATAAATGCACAAAATATTTAGCAGCAAACTAGTTTCGGCTGTGCTATCAGCCTTTCTCAATGCTATGGACAAACCGAGGCCCGGGTGCCACCCCTTTATATAGCACTAAGTTTTAACCTATCAGCCAATCAATGTTTCCTGTGAGGATACTCCTACTTATCATCCAATCCCTGTGTGTTTCGGTATTGTGACGTGCATAAACAAAAAGCCCAACAAATATTCACATGTTAGAAAAGTTGCAAATACAATCCAATATGTTATATGTATTTCGATTAGATTCTATTTTGCGTTTTCCGCTATATGTTATCGATCGTTGCACTTGGGATTCATGTTTAAGTGTTTGTCTACATAAGACTCTGTAATTGAGAACAACACACACGCAAAAGAGCCACTTTCATTGGTCCACACGGGCATACCCCTATTTGACGTTATCCAATCAGACAACCGTTTCTCCGTGGGAAAGCAACACCACACCGGAACACCGCTGCGCAATAGAGCAAGCAAACTCTTTCTCTGTCATTAATCAAACATGTTACCAAACATCAGGGGTATTGATACTAGTCCAATCCCTGTGTAAGCAACGCTAATGTCCGAGGCAGTACAGATCTATTCCAGTTTAACGCAGGATTAGGGAATTGTCACTGATTCGATTTCCATTTGTGTCCTAAATATTATACTCTCAGAATATTGTGTTTATTATACATATAGGAAGCAAATTACCTTCCAATACATGCGCCGCATGCGCTCGTATCATGTTCTGACATTATTTCCTAATTAAAAAACAATCGTATACACAAAGGACACCCCAAGACGTGTGTCAGTTTACTCAAAAAAGTGTTCCTTGAAATCCCTTACTGCACTGAGTGGTCCATACAAACATGACATGTTCCACTATTTTTATGTCAAACCAGGAACCCCGAGGGGAACCTAGAACGGGGTGCGCTGGGTGAATACAAAATGTTAAAACTGTGCACAAACCATATGGCTCCCGTGAAATCGGGCAGAAAGTCAAAACCAGTATAAGGCAAAAAGATGTCAGCGGCAAAGCTCCTCTGGTCTTCGGCGTGAAGATTTCTAAAGATTAAAAGTGAGAAAGAGGGCGCCACATAGCGTGATACTGTTGTTACAGGTTCAGAAGGCAAAGAATTCAAAAAGGCTTACCGAACAGCTCTGCACCGTTCTGTGACCGGTGCTATCAGGCAGACTAACACTCTCAGTGGTTAGCACACTGGGTGGCCTCGGATATGGTGCAGACAGGTGGATCTCAGCGTTACTGGATTAGCACACTGGGTGGCCTCGGATGTAGTGCAGACAGGTGGATCTCAGCGTTGCTTGATTAAAGCAAATCAGCGTCTCTGCAACATGTATACTGCAGCCTCCAATGGGTTTTAGAAATAAAATACCTCTCCAGGTAAGGTAAATGATCGAGAGAGACAACTTCCGTATAATAAAGTTAAAATATTTAATCAAACCAGGTTTTTGCTACGCGTTCTAGACCGATGGTCTTTTCCTCAGGCATAAAAACAAAGGAACCTGTTGTCTCTCTCGATCATTTACCTTACCTGGAGAGGTATTTTATTTCTAAAACCCATTGGAGGCTGCAGTATACATGTTGCAGAGACGCTGATTTGCTTTAATCAAGCAACACTGAGATCCACCTGTCTGCACCACATCCGAGGCCACCCAGTGTGCTAATCCAGTAACGCTGAGATCCACCTGTCTGCACCATATCCAAGGCCACCCAGTGTGCTAACCACTGAGAGTGTTAGTCTGCCTGATAGCACCGGTCACAGAACGGTGCAGAGCTGTTCGGTAAGCCTTTTTGAATTCTTTGCCTTCTGAACCTGTAACAACAGTATCACGCTATGTGGCGCCCTCTTTCTCACTTTTAATCACTATTTTTATGTGTTGTCTTTGTATTCTGGTTTTTAGTATTGCAATTAGATAACAATTAGATTGTTTGCATAGGTGAGCAATTAGGAGGGACCCCACCCTATCTTTCTGAGGGTATTTAAAGAGATCTGTTTAGCTCTGCTAAACATTTAGCTCTGCTTCTTAGCAAAGGGATCAAACTAAAAAAGGATCAAATACATAAGGATATTTGAGTTATTTCAGGAGTTATTCAGGGTTATTCAGGCTTATTCAGTAGTAAATAATACTTATATTTTTCTTATTGTTAAAGTGTTGCATAGTTTAAAATGTTTATTAGTTGATTCCCTATGGCCTCTAGGGAGAGAGGGGGGGAAAATGGGATTGACCCTAAATAACCTATTGATACAAACCTGGGTGTTAACAATAGGTAGTGCCTTATGCCAAATAGTGCTCCAATAAAGTAAGGCTGAAAACAGCCTAAGTAAGAAATTTTCTAGGCTAAAATTATTTAGTTTTTAACAAAAGTTTGCACTGCTCCTCTCTCACAAGTCCGGTTGTTTATAGCTTTAATTGTTGGCCTCTTTTAGGCACCTTATCCTACACCTTAATAACTTAAAAAACTTAGAAACTTAAACTTTTGTTAAAAACTAAATAATTTTAGCCTAGAAAATTTCTTACTTAGGCTGTTTTCAGCCTTACTTTATTGGAGCGATATGCTCAGACTTAGGCTATTATTATAGTTAAAACTCTCGTGGTACCACTTAATCTGGAAACTATTCCATTACAATATTATCAGTGTATGTCTGAAAAAGCGAATGTTAGCATAATATTGCTTGAATGATTTAAACTACGGATAGTCTTATAATAGTGGAATACAACAGGCAGGATTACCGTTGCTTATATTCCTTCATAAATTCAGACCTAATGCAAACCTAACATTACTAGAGTCACATATTCCCTCAATCCTACACTTATTTCTTTAATTTAAGGGAACACCCTACAACATAATTAATGGTAAATTTGGGCTATTGGGGAACTCTAAGTGGAACAGTATAAAGATAAATATATCCTTCTTTACCTCCAACATCCTGAACATATATCTATATTATATTGTATGGCATATATCCACATACAAATGAACCAACAGACATAACACTCTATTAATCGTATAGAAAATCAACTAACCAAGAATGGAGTAATATATTTATTAATACCACTGATGATAATGGTACTCTAAATACAAGTTTAATCATATAGGTGAGGACATTGATAATTATTGTCCAGCTATACACCGGACTCTGTGATACAGACTGATCACTGTATCACACCTGAGAGGAGCTCCTGTGTACCGAGTATCACTCGGACACATCTTTTATTTTGTTTGTCATTTTATTCTCACTGGTGGATAACTCCACTCTTTTTTTACAAAATAAATTTGAAGTAAAAGTTAAGTTTTAAACCAATACACGACACACCACACTACTCACAGCATTGGTTTTGACCCCCAATAAAGTGTGCCCAATATGCTTCACTTTCTCTGTCCTTCTTCCTAATAACATAGTTTAAAATGTCTCAGATACAGTGCAATGGGTGTTTTGCACTTTTTAATCGTTCTACTTTTTGGAGATTTAGGGGCTGTCCTGTTTGTAAGCAGTTTTCCCTGTTAAGGGAGGAAATAGCTAAACTTCAAGCTAAGGTAAGTAACATACCTGTTACCACTACAAAGCTGCCTCAGAAAGAAGCCCCTCTACCCCAGAGATCAGCAAGGAGAGGCAGATGGATCACTGTAGGCTCTGGAAGAATTAGAACAGTAGACCAGAAGCATTGCCCACAACCTCTGCCATTGCAAAACTCCTATGCTGCTCTTGCCGAATACACTTGTGATGAGGAGATTGCTGTTTCTAAACCCTCTGAAGCTGTAACAGGTAATTTAAATCTATTGGCACCTGATTCTCCAGGTAACATAACACAGGAAAGAACTGCAGATGTGTTTTTGAGAAAAAGACTGTTAGTGGGTGACTCTATTTTGAGGAATGTGTATTTAGGTGAAAGTAAAGGAGAAACAAGGGAGGTTAGATGTCTTCCAGGAGCTACTGCTCACAGGGATAAGAATCGTATTTTGAGAATTTTTAAGGCAGCAGGAAAGGGAAGTGAGTTAGATGTGATTGTACATTTAGGAACAAATGATCTGGCTAGTAATCATGTTGCTGCTGTTCAGAAAGAGTTTTGTGACCTAGGTAATCATTTAGAGACTGTGGCATCAACTCTATAATTTTCTGTTATTTTACCTGTGTATGACCAGGAAGCAGGAAAGATGGAGCGGATAACAACATTTAATTCTTGGTTAGATAAGTGGTGCAGGGAACGAGGATTTGGTTTTATTGGCCATTATAGCTCTGTTTGGAAAGATACTAGGTTATTTAGGAGAGATGGCTTGCATTTGGATGCTAAAGGAACAGAGTATCTGGGAGAGGAGTTCAAATACTTTATTAGAAATCATTTAAACTAATAAAGGGGGGTAGCATTAATATATCCACCTGCCCCCCACAGCATGCCAAAACTGTTAGTCCAAGTAACAATTCTAGAAATTCTAGTAGAAAAATTCTTCGTGCCATGAGCACAAATGCTCGCAGCTTAGGAAATAAATTACCTGAACTCATTTCAATAATGACTAGGGACAACTTGGATTTAGTAGCTATAACAGAAACATGGTACAATGATTTGCATGACTGGGACATAGTCATACCTGGATACAGGTTATTTAAAAAGATCAGAGTAGGAAAGAAAGGTGGAGGAGTTGCTTTGTATGTAAATGAAAATATAAAGGTTACTGAAATTGTAGGAACAAATGATGAGGTGGAAAGTATTTGGGTGACTTTGGAAATTGGAGATGAAAATGTTTTTAGAATAGGGGTTGTATATAGGCCTCCATTGCAGGATGAAAAACTGGACAATCTGTTATTAGACCATGAAGGGTAAGGTTATAGTACTGGGGGACTTTAATTTGCCAGATATAGACTGGAAGATTCCTTCTGCTAGATTGGCTAGAAGCAGGTATATTCTTGAATCTCTGCTAGGGGAATCACTTGAACAATTAGTCAAGGAACCAACTCGTAAGGAAGCTATATTAGATCTAATACTTACAAACAGTGATACAGTTTCAGATGTGTCTGTAGGTGAGAACTTAGGATCCAGTGATCATCAATCTGTTTGGTTTAGTATTCATGTTCAGGATCTGTCCACCCAGACTAAAACAAAAGTTTTAGACTTTAGGACGGCAGATTTTTCATTAATGGGAAAATACCTAAAAAACTATTTAAAGGGGAAAACTCTTATTACAGGGGTTAAAGAACAGTGGGAATTTGTGAAAGGTGCCATTTTAGATGCAACCGCACACTGTATTAGACATATCTGTAAAAGTAAAAGAAAGCGGAAACCAATTTGGTTTTCCAAAGAAGTAGCACATGCTGTAAAGACAAAAAAGATAGCTTATAAAAATTACAGACACACACAAGCAGATGATGATATGAAAATATGGAGACTCCAACAAAAAA
Source organism: Bombina bombina (assembly GCF_027579735.1). Taxonomy (NCBI): domain Eukaryota; kingdom Metazoa; phylum Chordata; class Amphibia; order Anura; family Bombinatoridae; genus Bombina; species Bombina bombina. The sequence continues at coordinate 1,042,031,386 of NC_069499.1, forward strand.
AGACTAAGCAGTTAATTAGGAAGGTTAAAGCTCATGCAGAAGAGAAGATAGCACAGTCAGTAAAACATGGGGACAAAACATTCTTTAGATATATCAGTGAAAGAAGAAAAAATAAGGTAGGAATAGTAAAATTTAAATCAGTTGATGGTAGAATAATAGAAGGAGATAAGCAGATTGCAGACTGTCTCAATTATTATTTCTGTTCTGTTTTCACTAAAGATTGTGAAGATACAATGTCTACATTAAGGGATGCTACGCAAAATAGAAACAAGGTTAACAGTAATCTTTTTACAGAGGATGAGGTTTTGTTAGCATTATCAAAAATAAATGTTACAAAGGCAGTGGGCCCTGATAATATTCATCCAAGGGTTTTAAAAGAACTTTGATCAGTGCTAACTGTCCCATTAACTGATCTGTTTAATCAGTCACTATTAACAGGAGCTGTCCCAGATGATTGGAGAATAGCAAATGTAATACCCCTTCATGAAAAGGGCAGTAGAGAAGAATCTGGCAACTACAGGCCAGTTAGTTTAACTTCAGTAGTAGGGAAATTAATGGAAAGCCTCTTAAAAGAAAGAATTATGACTTACATAAAGACAAACAATTTAGAGGACCAAAATCAGCATGGTTTTACTTCAGGGAGATCATGTCAGACTAATCTAATTGACTTCTTTGATTATGTAACAAAAGTATTAGACAAGGGAGGAGCAGTTGATGTAGCATATCTAGATTTCAGCAAAGCATTTGACACCGTCCCACACAATAAACTTATTCACAAACTATATCTCCTTGGTCTAGATTCAAAAATTGTGAACTGGGTGGAATGCTGGCTTAAGGACAGAAAACAAAGTGTCTTAGTAAATGGAGTTCATTCAGCAGAGGGGGCTGTTACTAGTGGTGTTCCTCAGGGGTCAGTTCTGGGGCCTGTTTTGTTTAACATATTTATCTGCGATATCAGCAAAGGGCTACAGGGGAAAGTATGTCTCTTTGCAGATGATACAAAAATTTGCAACAGAGTGGATGTTCCAGGGGGGGTAGACAAAATGAGAAGTGATATAAAACAATTGGAGGATTGGACAAACGACTGGGATCTAAAGTTCAACACAGCAAAGTGTAAAATAATGCATTTAGGGAAGAAAAATCCAAATGTTAATTACAGACTCATTGACACTTTACTGACTGTTACAGACGAGAAACAGGACTTGTGAATTATTATTTCAGATGATTTAAAACTTAGTAAACAATGTAGTAATGCAGCGAGTAAGGCTAGCAGAATGCTTGGATGTATTGGTAGAGGTATTTGCAGCAGAAATAGTAAGGTTCTTATGCCACTTTATAGATCATTAGTTAGGCCTCATCTTGAGTATTGTGTGCAGTTCTGGAGACCATATCTTCAGAAGGATATTAACAAACTTGAATCTGTGCAAAGGAGGGCTACCGAAATGGTACATGGTCTAAAAAATAAAACTTACCAGGATAGGCTCAATGACCTAAATATGTATAGCTTAGAGGAGAGAAGGGAAAGAGGTGATATGATAGCAACTTTCAAGTACATTAAAGGGTTTAGTAAAACTGAGGCTGTGGGTATTTTACATAAAATGGAAAATTCAAGAACAAGGGGTCATGAGCTCAAGCTAAAGGGTAGTAGATTCAGGAGTAATTTGAGGAAGCACTTCTTTACAGAAAGAGTGATTGATTTATGGAATAAACTTCCTCAAGAGGTAGTAGCAACAAACACTGTGGGGGGACTTTAAAAATGCATGGGACAAGCATAGGGCTATCCTACGAACTAGATAAGTTTATACTGTTAGGTAAGGTCGGGCAGACTTGCTGGGCCTATGGCTCTTATCTGCCGTCAATATCTATGTTTCTATGTTTCTATGTCTTTCTCTGATAATGATGGATGGATTACTACCATAGGGGGATAATCTATGTGGGTTCCAACTTAATTCTCTATACATAATGCTGATCTATATGCTCTTCAAATGCTTGTTATTAACTTAAGTATCACAGTTATGAGAGGTTTCTCAGATGTAAATGTAGGACTGTGTGTATATGTGAAACTTCTAATAATGAATATAGCAAAATACATAGAGTGTACAGTTTATCTAACATCACATTGCCTGTACTAGCACCATACTGTCTTAGTGTGAAAACACATATTAGTATTATGAAATATTAGGCTAATGTCATTCGTATATTATACATTTTTCTGGTGATCATTACATAACATAGATTATGTAATTTGCATATAAAATTATTAGAATGTGCGAAGGAATAGGTTAATGGTTTAGGAAGTGCTATGGGCGGCTATTATACGCCTTCAAATTTGTTAGTTGTTCCACAAAACTAGTATGATATTGTATATTTAATGAATACTAATTTTCTAAGAATCTTACTACCTCTCTCATATGAATTCCCTATTTCTAATAACATCCAATTTGGACTTGTGGGTAGTATAGGATATTAGAGTGGAGGTTGTTAGTCCGAATTTAGTTAGGTATAATTCAGTAAATATAATACATAAATGATGGTTTTTGTGATAGAACAATACGGTGATCTAATAAAATGTAATAAAATGTAATAAAATAGATTGATGGAAAATACTTATCTCATGAATTTTTATCAACATTCATTCAACATGGTTTTTAAAGAAATACCCAATAGTTATTGGCCTCGTTCATTCCATTGGGTATAATTGAATTCAGTCTGAAAATCCAACCTGTTTCCTTTTGGAGTAGGGTATTTTCACAGTTACCCCCTCTAATTCCAGATTTGATTTGTTCCAGACCCCAACATTTAAACGAGGCAGTTTTGCCTGAGTGACATTGTAGAAAATGTTTAGCCACACTCGTTATTTTTTTGCCTTTTTCTGAATCTTTCTGTGCATTGCGAATGTTACTAAGATGTTCTGTCATTCTAATGTTTAACTTACGGGTAGTCATAGCTGTGTAAATCTTGTCACATGAGCATGATAGGCAATAAATAACGTTCTCGCTCTGACAATTGATATGGCTTTTAATTCTCCAAGTTTTACAGAATCTATCTACCATGGTGTCTTTTTTCACCATGTACTGGCAGATATTACAATGTCCACAAGGTACCGATCCCTGATGAATTGGTTTCTTGTGTCGATTTCTATTAAAGTGACTATTAGTGAGATGGTCATTTAGATTATTCGCACGTCTGAAAGTAAAAGACGGATTAGTAGGTAATACCATATTTAATTTATCGTCACTTTTTAGAATGTGCCAGTGTTTTTTGATAATATTAGATACTTTATCACTTTGGCTATTATAGGTGGATATAAACCTTATTGTATTTGTGTCAGATGATGTAGTATTGTTTGGTCTAAGCAGGTCTGACCTATCTTTTGATAGTGCTTTTCGATAGGCCCTTGCTAGTGACTTTTTGGTATACCCTCGTTCCAAAAGTCTTTTTCTTAGTTCGCCTGCTGCTTGCTTGAAAGCATTGATGCTAGAACTGTTCCTTCTAAGTCGTAAATATTCGCCATATGGGAGGCTACGAATTGTAGAGGGGTGATGATGGCTACTGGCATGTAGTATGTTGTTGGTTGCAGTGGGTTTTCTGTAAGATTCTGTTTCTAGTTTGTTATTTTGTTTTACAATAGTCAAATCTAGAAATTCCACCTTTTCCATACTAGTGTTGTATGTCAGATATAGGCCAAAGGGGTTAGTGTTTAAACATTCTATGAATTTTTGTAAAGTCTCAATTGTGCCTTCCCAAATAATAAAGATGTCATCTATGTACCTAGACCAGTGGGAGATGTAACGGGTATATTGGTTCATGTTCTCATTGAACACTATCATCTCTTCCCACCAGCCCAGGTACAAGTTGGCATAAGTGGGTGCACACGAGGTACCCATGGCGGTGCCACATATTTGTAAGAAGAATTTTTCATCAAAGACGAAATAATTGTGTTTAAGAACAAATTTTAACAATCTGATGATGAAATCTTTGGTATTCACTTCTATATCCTGATCTTTATTTAGGAAATGGGCAACAGATTTGATACCCCATTCAGGACTTATACTGGTATATAGCGATTCAACGTCGCAAGTTACCAGTATTGAGTGTTCGGTGACTTCTGTATTTTGTAACTTATTGAGGATATGCATAGTATCCTTAGTATGTGATGGTAACATATCCACAAAACACCTCAGTCTTGCATCCACATATTTACTAGCTTGTTTAGTAAGGGAGCCCATACCTGAGACTATGGGTCTCCCCGGTGGACAAGCAATATTTTTGTGGATTTTGGGTAACAGGTACATTGTTGCGATTTTGGGTTTAGTAACTGTGAGGAACTTATGTTCTTTTGCATCAATGATTTTCTCAGAGAAAGCCCCATCAATCAATTTTTTGTAATTTTCTAGGAAATTATCAGTAGGATTACCCAGTAACCTTTTGTAGTTTTTAGTATTAAGAAGTTGTTTCATTGCTTCTTCTACATACATTGAAGTAGGCAATATAACAATATTGCCCCCCTTATCACTATTTTTGAATTGGACATCAGTCCATGTAGTCATTTCTTTCATGGCCTCAAATTCTAATTTGATCATATTTGCTCCATAAAGTTTAGTATCTTGCATAGATATGATGTCATTACATACTAAGTTTAGAAAAGTGATTGCTTGGGGGGAAATGTGACCCGGAGGAGTGAATTGAGACTGTATTTTGAGAATCTTACGCCAGTTATCGGTGTTTGGCGTATTAGTCAATTGATCAGGCAAATCCTCATTTTCATCTAGTAATGCTATGAGGTTATTCAATGCTATGATGTCAGTTTGAGAAGCAAGATTAGGGTCATCATTGGGTATGAAATATTTCCTTAATAAGATCTTCCTAACAAATAAATGGGTGTCTTTTATAGCCTCGAATTTGTCAATGTGGTTGGAAGGTACAAAAGATAAACCTTTTTTGAGGGCGGACAAATGTGCTGGGGTTAATTCCCTGTCAGATAGGTTAATGATATTTAATTTAACATCGTCATTATTTATAATTACTTCTTTTTGTTGTTTTTGTTGTGGGATTGGGTTTTGTGTGCTTGTGGTCTCTGGTTGAACCGGACCTGACGTCTGGTTCGAGGTTGTGTGCCCTCTACCTCTTCTGGTCCTGCGTCTAAAGGGGTAGTTCTCAAGTTAATATGTGGTTTAGTTTTTTTCTTATTTTGATTATTTGTAGAAACAAGTATGGACCTAGGTTGTGTATCAGTTTCTGATATGTCTGCATCTGTTGAATCATATTCTATATCAGTACACTCAGAATCAGAATGTTGATTAACACTTTTTTTCCCTTTCATCTTATAACAAAATCAAGAATGAGGTGGAAAGATTTGCCAAGTTTGTGTCAGATTAGAAAGAAAAAAAGATAGATAGGGATCTTAACGATTATGCTCAGGGACAAGTATACAATTGGAAAAAAAGTGTTAATCAACATTCTGATTCTGAGTGTACTGATATAGAATATGATTCAACAGATGCAGACATATCAGAAACTGATACACAACCTAGGTCCATACAACCTCGAACCAGACGTCAGGTCCGGTTCAACCAGAGACCACAAGCACACAAAACCCAATCCCACAACAAAAACAACAAAAAGAAGTAATTATAAATAATGACGATGTTAAATTAAATATCATTAACCTATCTTACAGGGAATTAACCCCAGCACATTTGTCCGCCCTCAAAAAAGGTTTATCTTTGTACCTTCCAACCACATTGACAAATTCGAGGCTATAAAAGACACCCATTTATTTGTTAGGAAGATCTTATTAAGGAAATATTTCATACCCAATGATGACCCTAATCTTGCTTCTCAAACTGACATCATAGCATTGAATAACCTCATAGCATTACTAGATGAAAATGAGGATTTGTCTGATCAATTGACTAATACGCCAAACACCGATAACTGGCGTAAGATTCTCAAAATACAGTCTCAATTCACTCCTCCGGGTCACATTTCCCCCCAAGCAATCAATTTTCTAAACTTAGTATGTAATGACATCATATCTATGCAAGATACTAAACTTTATGGAGCAAATATGACCAAATTAGAATTTGAGGCCATGAAAGAAATGACTACATGGACTGATGTCCAATTCAAAAATAGTGATAAGGGGGGCAATATTGTTATATGGCCTACTTCATTGTATGTAGAAGAAGCAATGAAACAACTTCTTAATACTAAAAACTACAAAAGGTTACTGGGTAATCTTACTGATAATTTCCTTGGAAATTACAAAAAATTGATTGATGGGGCTTTCTCTGAGAAAATCATTGATGCAAAAGAACATAAGTTCCTCACAGTTACTAAACCCAAAATCGCAACAATGTACCTGTTACCCAAAATCCACAAAAATATTGCTTGTCCACCGGGGAGACCCATAGTCTCAGGTATGGGCTCCCTTACTGAACAAGCTAGTAAATATGTGGATGCAAGACTGAGGTGTTTTGTGGATATGTTACCATCACATACTAAGGATACTATGCATATCCTCAATAAGTTACAAAATACAGAAGTCACCGAACACTCAATACTGGTAACTTGCGACGTTGAATCGCTATATACCAGTATAAGTCCTGAATGGGGTATCAAATCTGTTGCCCATTTCCTAAATAAAGATCAGGATATAGAAGTGAATACCAAAGATTTCATCATCAGATTGTTAAAATTTGTTCTTAAACACAATTATTTCGTCTTTGATGAAAAATTCTTCTTACAAATATGTGGCACCGCCATGGGTACCTCGTGTGCACCCACTTATGCCAACTTGTACCTGGGCTGGTGGGAAGAGATGATAGTGTTCAATGAGAACATGAACCAATATACCCGCTACATCTCCCACTGGTCTAGGTACATAGATGACATCTTTATTATTTGGGAAGGCACAATTGAGACTTTACAAAAATTCATAGAATGTTTAAACACTAACCCCTTTGGCCTATATCTGACATACAACACTAGTATGGAAAAGGTGGAATTTCTAGATTTGACTATTGTAAAACAAAATAACAAACTAGAAACAGAATTTTACAGAAAACCCACTGCAACCAACAACATACTACATGCCAGTAGCCATCATCACCCCTCTACAATTTGTAGCCTCCCATATGGCGAATATTTACGACTTAGAAGGAACAGTTCTAGCATCAATGCTTTCAAGCAAGCAGCAGGCGAACTAAGAAAAAGACTTTTGGAACGAGGGTATACCAAAAAGTCACTAGCAAGGGCCTATCGAAAAGCACTATCAAAAGATAGGTCAGACCTGCTTAGACCAAACAATACTACATCATCTGACACAAATACAATAAGGTTTATATCCACCTATAATAGCCAAAGTGATAAAGTATCTAATATTATCAAAAAACACTGGCACATTCTAAAAAGTGACGATAAATTAAATATGGTATTACCTACTAATCCGTCTTTTACTTTCAGACGTGCTAATAATCTAAATGACCATCTCACTAATAGTCACTTTAATAGAAATTGACACAAGAAATCAATTCATCAGGGATCGGTACCTTGTGGACATTGTAATATCTGCCAGTACATGGTGAAAAAAGACACCATGGTAGATAGATTCTGTAAAACTTGGAGAATTAAAAGCCATATCAATTGTCAGAGCGAGAACGTTATTTATTGCCTATCATGCTCATGTGACCAGATTTACACAGGTATGACTACCCGTAAGTTAAACATTAGAATGACAGAACATCTTAGTAACATTCACAATGCACAGAAAGATTCAGAAAAAGGCAAAAAAATAACGAGGGTGGCTAAACATTTTCTACAATGTCACTCAGGCAAAACTGCCTCGTTTAAATGTTGGGGTCTGGAACAAATCAAACCTGGAATTAGAGGGGGTAACTGTGAAAATACCCTACTCCAAAAGGAAACAGGTTGGATTTTCAGACTGAATTCAATTATACCCAATGGAATGAACGAGGCCAATAACTATTGGGTATTTCTTTAAAAACCATGTTGAATGAATGTTGATAAAAATTCATGAGATAAGTATTTTCCATCAATCTATTTTATTACATTTTATTACATTTTATTAGATCACCGTATTGTTCTATCACAAAAACCATCATTTATGTATTATATTTACTGAATTATACCTAACTAAATTCGGACTAACAACCTCCACTCTAATATCCTATACTACCCACAAGTCCAAATTGGATGTTATTAGAAATAGGGAATTCATATGAGAGAGGTAGTAAGATTCTTAGAAAATTAATATTCATTAAATATATAATATCATACTAGTTTTGTGGAACAACTAACAAATTTGAAGGTGTATAATAGCCGCCCATAGCACTTCCTAAACCATTAACCTATTCCTTCGCACATTCTAATAATTTTATATGCAAATTACATAATCTATGTTATGTAATGATCACCGGAAAAATGTATAATATACGAATGACATTAGCCTAATATTTCATAATACTAATATGTGTTTTCACACTAAGACAGTATGGTGCTAGTACAGGCAATGTGATGTTAGATAAACTGTACACTCTATGTATTTTGCTATATTCATTATTAGAAGTTTCACATATACACACAGTCCTACATTTACATCTGAGAAACCTCTCATAACTGTGATACTTAAGTTAATAACAAGCATTTGAAGAGCATATAGATCAGCATTATGTATAGAGAATTAAGTTGGAACCCACATAGATTATCCCCCTATGGTAGTAATCCATCCATCATTATCAGAGAAAGACAACACATAAAAATAGTGGAACATGTCATGTTTATATGGACCACTCAGTGCAGTAAGGGATTTCAAGGAACACTTTTTTGAGTAAACTGACACACGTCTTGGGGTGTCCTTTGTGTATACTATTGTTTTTTAATTAGGAAATAATGTCAGAACATGATACGAGCGCATGCGGCGCATGTATTTGAAGGTAATTTGCTTCCTATATGTATAATAAACACAATATTCTGAGTGTATAATATTTAGGACACAAATGGAAATCGAATCAGTGACAATTCCCTAATCCTGCGTTAAACTGGAATAGATCTGTACTGCCTCGGACATTAGCGTTGCTTACACAGGGATTGGACTAGTATCAATACCCCTGATGTTTGGTAACATGTTTGATTAATGACAGAGAAAGAGTTTGCTTGCTCTATTGCGCAGCGGTGTTCCGGTGTGGTGTTGCTTTCCCACGGAGAAACGGTTGTCTGATTGGATAACGTCAAATAGGGGTATGCCCGTGTGGACCAATGAAAGTGGCTCTTTTGCATGTGTGTTGTTCTCAATTACAGAGTCTTATGTGGACAAACACTTAAACATGAATCCCAAGTGCAACGATCGATAACATATAGAGGAAAACGCAAAATAGAATCTAATCGAAATACATATAACATATTGGATTGTATTTGCAACTTTTCTAACATGTGAATATTTGTTGGGCTTTTTGTTGCACGTCACAATACCGAAACACACAGGGATTGGATGATAAGTAGGAGTATCCTCACAGGAAACATTGATTGGCTGATAGGTTAAAACTTAGTGCTATATAAAGGGGTGGCACCCGGGCCTCGGTTTGTCCATAGCATTGAGAAAGGCTGATAGCACAGCCGAAACTAGTTTGCTGCTAAATATTTTGTGCATTTATTTGCACGTTGGTGATTGTTGTTTTTAATTTAGAGTCCATTTGTCCCTGTCACCTGATGCCGAGGGAGCTGCTATTGGCCAGGAAACAGGGGGACATTTGAGACTTAGTTTTAAATTGGTACACTAGGTATTTAGGCCGGTATTAAACATACTTATTAAAGGTTATTTTTTAATCACGTTAGATAGGAATGAGTGCTAGTTTAAACCACCTGCTTTCTTTGAGGTTCTCTTACCTCTTTTTCTCCTTACTGTTATATTTTAGGTGGGTAAGCACCGGAACAATTACTAGTTCCACATATTCCTATATACACTAAACTAGTGCCAGTACTCTAAACTTTTTCTTAGGAGGCACAGGCTCTCAGACAATCAGAGAGCCGGCCTAGCTGAATCTTGCACCAAGAGTTTGGCCTGTTTTTGTTTGGCCCTGCTCAAGTTACAAACAAATGTGTTTGAGACCTGCTCCCCTAAGAACCAGGCAAATTGGCAATTGACTGCATAATACTGTACACTTGCACAGTTGGAAGACTCAGAGGCCAGGGGGGGCAGTACAAAGGTGTGTTAACTCCATTTACTATAAATTATTTGTGCCGCTTTATACACCAATACATATCTGAAAGTAAAAGGGTGTAGAGAATTGGGTACTTGGAAATGTGTAATTAGCAGTGGCTCACATACAATCCGGTCACAATACACTGAAGAATAGAGACACATTTATGAGTAACATAAGAACTGGTATTAAGAGCACAAATTTGTATCTCTGTGAAGTTTTCAAACCACTCAGTAGGAGGCGTAGATTCTCTGATAGACTGGGAAGGGCATAAAAAACGCTTGTTTAGTGCTTGTTTACTAAATACAAGAGGGTAGTGACTCCTTCAAAGCCACTCAGACTCAGACAGAACCCGGGCCTGTGGGTCAGAAGGATTACATAAACACATTGGCATAGCAACTATAAAACTCAGCTACAATCCTGGGGTAAGTTTAAATAAAAAGAGCGAGAGAGAACAGAAGCACTGTGGGGCACACTTTAGAGGTGTATTACCAATATACAATTGGGTGGAGTATGTGTGTGGATATGATGTTAATACAATTTTAAAACATAACATTTATTAAATAATATTAAAAAGTTTTGTGGACCATGCCACCATTAAACTAATATGATTCACTAGATATTAAAATCAAATTTAGGGAATGAAAATTATTTTGCACTGCAAACTCTCCAGTTCAGGAAAAACCTGAAAAAGCAATTAAGCAATACCTATAATTGTCAAGGATTCTAGATGTTGTTAAAATAAATTAATCCACGGTTATATAAACCTTACATAGGAAGAACGGTCATTATCTATATGGTATTACTTATGGCATAACAGAGCTAAGCACTCAGTATTTTACCCTGATTCACCCGTTTATACTATTAAACTAGTACCGCCACAAGTTTCCCAAGGACCGTTACCCAATAGTGAATTAAACTAAAATCTATTGCCAAAAAAGGCCAACAAATAGTATTTCAACCAGCTATTAATTGTTTTAACAAATTAAGGAGAGAAACAGTGCTAACACCTAGTTCTCTCTCTTTCTATTTCAAAACATTATATTTTGGCATTAGGCACTACCTCCCTTTGATACATAGGAATGTCCTTGGGGGGTTCAAGGTGTACTACCTACACTCTTCCCACCTTCCCTAAGGGTTATTAGGGACTAATATACATAATCATGGGGTAAGGTTGCAGGACCCACTGTTAAAAGCTAATACCCTCTTCCTGGACTTTATGTTTTCAAGGATACAGATTTAGGGTAAAAAGCATAAAGTACACAGATGAGATAATAAATTAAAAGGCAAAAACAAAGGTAACCTAAGGTGACCGGATGGACAAATATTTAAAATCACAAAAGATGTCCCCCAAAATTAAACCGGGAGAAAGAAAAAACCCTAAAAGCACAAACAAACGTGGGGATTCACTGATTGAAAAAAGAAAGAGGGGAAGAAGTAAATGAGGCTAATAACATAGCTACCCAGGTCTCAGCGCTAAACCCCAAAATAGAGGAGATTAACCTAAAGCTCTCTACAATAATGGAGGAGATTAAAAATCAGAACAGCAGAATCACTGAATTGGAACAAAGGCTAACAGATTGTGAGGATAAGCAAATTGCTATGGATCCTAAATTTGTTCTGATCCTGAAACAAAATCACAGATTAACTGCTAAACTAGAAGAACTAGAGGACAGAAGCAGGTGAAACAATCTGAGAATTATAGACCTGCCTGAAGAAGTGAGGGCAGAGAACCTGGTTCAGTTTGCTGAAGAAATTCTACCCTCTCTTTTAAAGCTAGAAGGTTCAAGTCTTAAATTCACAGTGGAAAGAGCCCACAGAACAGGGAGAGTCCAAGATGCAACAAAACAGAGACCTAATAGGTCAAGACCGGTAGTTGTGAGATACCTGAATTTCCAAGCTAAAATTAAGATAATAAGAGCTTACAGAAAAGTTCAGCACCTGACCTATAAGGAAGGAAGGATTCTGTTATTTGAGGACTTCTCATATGAGACAGCAACAAAAAGGAGACTATTTTCAAGCATATGTTCTCAATTGGTGAAAGAAGGGAAATTTGTTTCATTACTTTACCCAGCCAAGCTAAGGTTAAAGCTGGCAATTACTTTTTTGTTGTTGATACTCCGGAACAAGCACAGATCTTTCTTTATAAGGAGAAAAACACCATTTAGGCATGGACATAGCTTCCTTTTCTTGGTTATTGCTTAAAAACAAAATTTAAGCTTACCTTATGAATTTATTTATTTCCGCATATGGTGAGTCAACAGTTTCATCATTTACTGTTGGGAAAATCACTCTGGCCAGCAGGAGGAGGCAAAGAGCACCACAGTCAAACTGTTAATTATCACTTCACTTCCCACAACCCCCAGCCATCCGACCAAACGAAATGGAGATAAAAGGAGTAACACAAGGTGTAGAGGTGCCTGAGGTTTAGTCAAAAAGAACTGTCTTGAAATAAAGGGCGGGGCCGTGGACTCACCATATCTGGAAATAAATAAATGTATCATGTAAGCATAAATTTTGTTTTCTTTCCTAAGATATGGTGAGTCCACGGCTTCATCATTTTCTGTTGGGAACCAATACCCAAGCTAGAGGACACGGATGAATAGGGAGGGACAAGACAGGCAGACCTAAACAGAAGGCACCACCGCTTGAAAAACCTTTCTCCCAAAAGAAGCCTCAGCCGAGGCAAAAGTATCAAATTTGGGAAAAGTATGTAAATAAGACCAGGTTGCAGCCTTGCAAATCTGATCCACAATAGCTTCATTTTGAAAGCCCAAGAAGAGGAGACAGCCCTCGTGGAATGAGCTGTAATTCTCTCAGGAGGCTGCTGACCAGTTGTCTCATAAGCAAAACTAATTATACTTCTCAACCAAAGAAAAAGAGACGTAGCAGTAGATTTCTGACCTTTACACTTTCCAGAGAAACAACCAAACAGGGCAGAAGACTGGCGAAAATCCTTAGTCACCTGTAGATAGAATTTTAGAGCACACACAACAATTTCCTGATTAATATTTCTATCTGAAATCACTTTAGTTAGGAAACCTAACTTAGTATGAAGAACCGCCTTATCAGCATGAAAGATAAGATAAGGCGAATCACACTGCAAGTTAAGAGTTTAGAGACTCTCAGAGCAGAAGAGATAGCAATAAGAAATAAAACCTTCCAAGATAACAACTTAATATCTAAGGAATGCAATGGCGGCTCAAACGGAGCCTGCTGCAAAACTTTAAAAACAAGGTTAAGGCTCCAAGAAGGAGCAACAAACTTAAACACAGACCTGATTCTGACCAAGGCCTGACAAAAAGATTGCACATCTGGCACTTCCACCAGATGCTTGTGTAGCAAAATAGATAATGCAGACAACTGACCCTTCAGGGTACTGACTGACAAACCCTTCTCCAGACCTTCCTGGAGAAAGGACAAGATCCTAGGAATCCGGACCCCACTACAAGAGTAGCCCTTGGATTCACACCCATAAAGATATATACGCCATATCTTATGGTAAATCTTTCTAGAAACAGTCTTGCGAGCCTGAATAATGGTCTCAATGACCTACTCAGAAAAACAAAACTTAGACATAAATAAGCTTTCAATCTCCAAACAGAAAGCTTCAGAGAAACGAACGTTGGATGAAGGAAAGGACCCTGAATTAACAACCCCGGAGGTGAAAGAGATACATCCCTGCTAGGTCTGTATACCAGATCCTGTGAGACTATGTAGAAACTACTAAAAATACAGATGCTCAATCCTATTTGATACGAGCAATGACTCATGGAAGGAGAGCAAACTGAGGAGCAGGGATGTCCGACTGAAATCCCAAGGAACCGCCAGGGATCTTAACAGAGCAGCCTGCTGGTCTCCTGACCCTAAACTTAACTAGGAAGTTTGGCATACTGCCATCTCAAACTCCAGCACCCCCCATTTGAGGGCCAACCTGGAGAATACCTCCGGGAGAAGCGTCCACTCCACGGAATGAAAAAACTGACTGCTCAAGAAGTCCGCTTCCTGAAATACGAATAGTGGATAAACAACAAATGTGAGCATCCGCCCCCCCGAACAATCCACGCCAATCATCGCAAAGGAACTCCAGGTTCCTCCCAGGTGGTTGTTGTAAACCATTATAAACAAAAAGAGGGCGCCTCATAGCATAATCCTGTTTAACAAGCAAAAAATGTGCTGATAAGAAATACGCTTACCAGGTGGATTGGCACTGTGCTTTGACCAGTGCAGATCAGCAGGCTAGCATTTAACAGTGGCTAGTACACTGGACCCGGTTCTGCTTATGGGGATCACCGCTGCTTCTTTGATGCTGCACAGCTGCTGGAGGTATTCGATTTCTGTTCGAATGGCCAATACCACAGAATAAAAACAAGGGAAACTTCTGATCTTCCTTAAAAGAATATAAAGCTTTATTTTGTAATGCGTTTCTCGACCAATCTACTGGTCGTTTCCTCAGACAATACAAAGCGAATGATAGACATTACAATTGGTAACAATATATACAAAATTTATGTTAAAAACGGAAGTTGTCACTAGTTTCATGGCCAATGAATGGCTTACAAATCCATTCAAATTTCTTAAAAGACTAATTGATCCAGGGAGTATTATGATAAATGGTAACAATTTAACCCCTGGATAACACATAGTAAACTAAAATTAACCTGTTTGGTGAATATAGTTATTATTTGAGAATGAAAAGACATATGTTTGACAATTTATTTTTTAAAAACTTAACTAAATTTGAAAATTATAATATAAATTATATATGTGCAATAAACTTATCTATAAACATTAGTATGTACAATAGACTTAGCTGAATTTGGCAGTTTGATAAGTGTAATTATTATGTGAGAATGTGTATTAGACATGTTAACCTTATGAATATTTTCTAAATCTAAAAATTGTAATTAGATTTCGATGTATAAGATAAACTTGTCAATTCATTAGTGTCTGTTGGTACTGAATAAATAGTTTATTTACAGAAGTATAGGTCTCTCCCCTCACTACGAAACTGCGATCGCAGATAGAGAGAAAAAAACCTAATTATTGTTGTAAGCATATGAGCCACGATAATTCAAAATCTCCTCTAATGGGAGCTAGCTACACACCCCAATAGTTGCATAGAACATGCGATTAAACGGTCTGTCTAGTGTAGCAACTAATCGGTATTGCGAGCAAAAAGACTCATGATATAAAATGCTAAATTAACGCAGGAATATTATCCCTCTTGTGTGTGCATTATTTTGGATACAAATGTAAAGGATCAAAAGTTAAAAGTGTGCATTACAGTAATATCACTCAACAAGTCTCTGTATTCGTATAAGATATAGTGAAAGGAGTATAGATATACAAATGAAAAATAAATGTAAATTGGGATCTTAAATTTTTTGATTGAATGGGAGCTAGCAGTTTTTTCGATTGAAACATATTATGAATAATATGTTTGATATAAACTTGTGACTCCGCTTCGAAAATGAGTGATTGTATGGTGTTTCTAATTGTCAAATATAGAGTGTATGAAACTGTGTCCTCAACCTTACAATTGAATTTTGTAATCTATTATAAAAAGATTTTTTATATATGTAAAAACTTGGTAGCTGGGGGTTGGTCATGTACCAACCATTGTAAACAATGTTTTTAAAATTCCTTAAATTAAAGAATCCAAAAAAAGTGATAGTGGGATTTTTTTTAAATCTAATTGGTTGTAAAAAATATGTAATGTTGGAGTGTGAATGTATATAGTTGACTGTTGTTGTTATGTATTTAATTCTAATTGTTTTTTTGTGGTAAAATATGTGATGGATTTGGTACTCATGATGTGGATGTATAATGTTAGTCAGATATGTAAGATGTACGAATGATGTATATAGTATGTTAATACATATAAATTAACAATGTTCATAAATGATGAATGACCTAAATGTAATAAAGAAATATAATATAATGAGTATATATTAGAAGTTCTATGCTCCAGACATTAGAATATATCAATTGAAGATCCAAATTGGCATTGAGTCCAAAAGGATGTAGAGTCCTCAAACGATAGATCCAATATGTCTCTCGTTGTCTGAATCTGGTAAGCCTATTAAAGTCAGATGACTTTGAAATATAATCTATAGGTATGTTTTTTAAAATGTAAGGGTTCCCCCCACCTGTAGCTTTCTTGTTATTGGTTTGTTGTACGTGTTTAACCCTCTTACTGGAAGCTAGCTTGTTTCTTAAAGTAGGTGCTCTTCTGTAAACAATTTTAGGTTTTTCCCTAACTAGATTTCTTAGAATGGGGTCCCTTTGTATTATATGCCAATGTTTGTGTAGTATATGTTGTATTTTAAGAATATCGGAATTGTATTGTGTGACAAATAAGGTATCTCTCATATCAGAATCAAACTGAGTATTGTCAGTGTTCTTTTTTTCTGTCTTTTGTAAAATGTCAATTCTATTTAGATTTTTTGCTCTGTTTAAAGATTTATATAACAGCGCTGGAGGATAATCTTTTTCCAAAAATCTATTATATAGAATTCGGCTTTGTTCTATGAATATATCATAATTAGAGCAATTGCGTCTTATTCTTCTGAATTGGCCGTATGGGATGTTATGAATCCAACTTTTATGGTGGTTGCTATTAAAGTTCAGAAAGCTGTTACTATCCACATCTTTGAAAAAGGTTTTTGATGTGATGTCATTTGCCTCAATACTTAATATAAGATCCAGATATTCTATACTGTGTGTTTGTATATTTGCTGTAAAGTTAAGACCCATATCATTAC
Organism: Bombina bombina; assembly: GCF_027579735.1. Lineage (NCBI taxonomy): Eukaryota > Metazoa > Chordata > Amphibia > Anura > Bombinatoridae > Bombina > Bombina bombina. The sequence continues at coordinate 1,042,048,373 of NC_069499.1, forward strand.
AATTCAAGTAGTTAATAAAAGAGTCTGCTGATAGCCTATCACCTTCCCAGAGGAAAATCAGATTGTCTATATAGCGACCATAGAAGGCCAGGTTTGCCCCAAAGTCCGCCAAGTAGACATATCTTTCTTCAAAAAGACCCATGAATAAATTGGCAAAACTCGGGGCAAACCTGGTCCCCATAGCTGTACCTTTGGTTTGTAGATAGTATTTGTCTTGATAAATGAAATAGTTATGTTGGAGAATGAAATATATACTCTCAAGAATAAACGATCTTTGTAAACTAGGAAGATATATATCTTGATCCAAGAAATGAGAAATGGCCGATACTCCCAAATCATGAGAGATATTGGAGTATAACAAACTAACGTCACATGTAATCCATAATAGATTTCTGTTGAGAATAGGTATATTATCCAAGTGTTGTAGTAAATGAGTACTGTCCCTAATGTATGATGGTAGTGTAATAACAAATTTTTGTAAGAATTGATCGATGTAGTATGATAAATTGTATGTTAAATTGCCTATTCCAGCAATGATGGAACGTCCTGGAGGATTTTGTTTGTCTTTATAAACCTTTGGTAAGTGGTAATAATGTGCAATACTAGGATTGCATATTTTTTTAAAAAAATCTCATTTTTGTTCAGAATCTTAAGAGAAAAACATTTGTCTATAAGTTCAGAATATGAATGTAAAAATATTTTAGTCGGATCTTTAGGTAAAACTCTGTAATAATTTTGGTCTCCCAAAATCCTGTCAGCTTCTCTAATATAGTCATCAATGTTTTGAATGACTATACTGCCGCCTTTGTCGGCGTCCCCAAAAATGATATTATAATTGTTTTGTAAGCTATGTATGGCTTTCTTTTGATTTAAAAAATGGTAACTGTTTTTGCGATTTTTGGATTTTTGCATTTTGTCAAAATCCTCCAGGACCATATTTTCAAGCATTTCTATATATTCATTTGATATATTTGTGGGATTGAAATTCGATTTATTTGTAACGTTAGTGTGTATATATTCGTCAAAAAGATGCGTAGTTAACTCATTGGCATCAGAAACTAAACAAAAAGTGTTTTTATTTGCTGGCATGGAATCAGTTAATATCAATTGTGTACCCGAAATTTCCATTTTATTGGCTTTTAGTTTTTGTTTGCAAAATATTTTTGTAGTGCCAATATCTTTTACAAAGATATGACGAGTCCACGGATTTCATCCTTACTTGTGGGATATTAACCTCCTGCTAACAGGAAGTGGCAAAGAGCACTACAGCAGAGCTGTATATATAGCCCCTCCCCTTCCCCTCCACCCTCAGTCATTCTCTTTGCCTGTGTTATACTAGCGAGACATGGTAAAGTGAGGTGTTAGTTTTAGTTTCTTCAATCAAGAACTTTTTTATTTTAAATGGTACCGGTGCGTACTATTTTCCTCAGGGGGATATGGAAGAAGATTTCTGCCCTGAGGTTTGATGATCTTAGCATTTGTAACTAAGATCCACGCTGGTTCCCACAAGACTTCTGAAGGTAACTATGAGACATCTTCAGTGTGGAGACCGATTTCATGCTACAAGCAGCATTAAGGTATGTGCAGCCTTTTTTTCTAAGGAGACTTGGTGTATCAGAACTGGCTGGCATTATTTCCCTGTATGGGAATGGGGTAAGCAGTAAAACCTATTTTAATAAGAGGGGTGTTACTGGAGTCCCTATTTTATATTTATCATTAGTTGATATTTGGGCATTATGTGACATGGGAGACAATATAAAAAACAATGTTTTTGGCACTTAAAACTTATTGGTTTTATGCTTGAGGGTTATATTGTGTATGTATTTTTACTGTAGTGCAAAACTGCATTTCCATGCGGTGTTGTTTGGGCCTACTCTTACTTTTGACCTTAAGGGGCGGAGCCTATTTTGGCGCAATTTTTTCAGGCTTAGCAGCAGCAAACAGTAACTCGGTGGCTTCTGGACTGTGTAGCTGGTCTGAAGGGTTGGAAACTTGATTCGAAGTACCTTGGGGGCAGGTAGGCACCACAGCAGAGCTGTGGCGAGGTGCAGAGTGTATTTTTATCTATCTTTTGACTACATGTTGATATAAGTACTTCTAAAGCCTTATTTCTGCTCTTGCTTCTGGGTGCAGTAATTTTTGGATTAACCAACGATATTAAGTTAAATTTGGGAATAATTTAACGTTTTCTGTGCATTTTGGAAAAATTGTTCACTTTTTCTTTTCTTAAAGGCACAGTACACGTTTTTTTCTAATGTTTATTTTATGCTATAAATAAGTGTTTAACCCCTTAACGACCGAGGACGTGCAGGGTACGTCCTCAAAAAAAAGGCAGTTAATGCCTGAGAACGTACCCTGCACGTCCTCGGTTTGGAAAGCAGCTGGAAGCGATCCTGCTCGCTTCCAGCTGCTTTCCGGTTATTGCAGTGATGCCTCGATATGGAGGCATCCTGCAATAACCTTTGGTAGCCATCCGGTGCAGAGAGAGCCACTCTGTGGCCCTCTCTGCACCGGAGATCGGTGGCTACCTGCGTTGGTGGGTGGGAGCCGGACCGGGAGGCGGGTGGCGGCCATCGATGGCCCTGGTTATGTGCAGGGGGGGCGGGATCGTGGGCGGGGACGAGCAGGGGCGCGCACGGACGCGCGCGCGTGCACGGGAGGGCGGGCGCGTGCACGGGGAGGGAGCGGGTGGGAACCGCTACACTACAGAAAATGATTTAATAAAAAATGTATAAATATCGAAATCTTAAAAAAAAAAAAAGATCAGCAAGGTGGTGGGGGATTGTCTGTGTGGGGGGGGGAAGCTACACTACAGAAAAAAGCCCCAAAAAAATAAAAAAAGCACTTTTTTTTGCAAACTGGGTACTGGCAGACAGCTGCCAGTACCCAAGATGGCCCCCAATGAGGCAGAGGGGAGGGTTAGAGAGCGGTTTTGGGGGGGATCAGGGAGGTTGGGGGCTAAGGGGGGGATCCTACACCCTAGCATATGTAAATATGCTAAAAAAAATTTTTTATTTTTTTTAAAAAACCCTTTTATTTTAGTACTGGCAGACTTTCTGCCAGTACTTAAGATGGCGGGGACAATTGTGGGGTGGGGGAGGGAAGGGAGCTGTTTGGGAGGGATCAGGGGGTGGGATGTGTCAGGTGGGAGGCTGATCTCTACACTAAAGCTAAAATTAACCCTGCAAGCTCCCTACAAACTCCCTAATTAACCCCTTCACTGCTAGCCAGAATACACATGTGAGGCGCAGCAGGATTTAGCGGCCTTCTAATTACCAGAAAGCAACGCCAAAGTCATATATGTCTGCTATTTCTGAACAAAGGGGATCCCAGACAAGTATTTACAACCATTTGTGCCATAATTGCACAAGCTGTTTGTAAATTATTTCAGTGAGAAACCTAAAATTGTGAAAAATTTAACTTTTTTTTCAATTTGATCGCATTTGGCGGTGAAATGGTGGCATGAAATATACCAAAATGTGCCTAGATCAATACTTGGGGTTGTCTACTATACTACACTAAAGCTAAAATTAACCCTACAAGCTCCCTAAAAGCTCCCTAATTAACCCCTTAACAGCTGGGCATAATACACTTGTGGTGCGCAGTGGCATTTAGCGGCCTTCTAATTACCAAAAAGCAACGCCAAAGCCATATATGTCTGCTATTTCTGAACAAAGGGGATCCCAGAGAAGAATTTACAACCATGTATGCCATAATTGCACAAGTTGTTTGTAAATAATTTCAGTGAGAAACCAAAAGTTTGTGAAAAAATTTGTGAAAAAGTGAACGATTTTTTGTATTTGATCGCATTTGGCGGTGAAATGGTGGTATGAAATATACCAAAATTGTCCTAGATCAATACTTTGGGATGTCTACTAAAAAAAAATATATACATGTCAAGGGATATTCAGGGATTCCTGAAAGATATTAGTGTTCTAATGTAACTAGCGCTAATTTTGGAAAAAAGTGGTTTGGAAATAGCAAAGTGCTACTTGTATTTATGGCCCTATAACTTGCACAAAAAGCAAAGAACATGTAAACATTGGGTATTTCTAAACTCAGGACAAAATTTTGAAACTATTTAGCATGGGTGTTTTTTGGTGGTTGTAGATATGTAACAGATTTTGGGGGTCAAAGTTAGAAAAAGTGTGTTTTTTTCAATTTTTCCTCATATTTTATATTTTTTTTTATAGTAAATTATAAGATATGATGAAAATAATGGTATCTTTAGAAAGTCCATTTAGTGGCGAGAAAAACGGTATATAATATGTGTGGGTACAGTAAATGAGTAAGAAGAAAATTACAGCTAAACACAAACACCGCAAAAATGTAAAAATAGCCTTGGTCCCAAACGGACAGAAAATGGAAAAGTGCTGTGGTCATTAAGGGGTTAAACGACTTTTGTGGTATTACTAGTCTGTTCAACATGTCTGACATTAAGGTTTCTCATTGTTCTATGTGTTTAAAAGCTATTGTGCAACCCCCTCTAACATTGTGTAACTTTTGTACTGAAAGGGCTTTACAATGTAAAAAGCATATTTTAAATAAAGTAAGTGTGCCTAGGGATGATTCTCAGTCTGAAGAGAATCAGGATATGCCATCCAATTCTCCCCAAGTGTCACAAACTTTTATGCCCACACAAGCGATGCCTAGTAATTCTAGTGCGTCTAATTCCTTTACTCTGCAGGAGATGGCTGCAGTTATGTCAACTACCCTTACAGGGGTATTGTCTAAATTACCAGTGTTGAAGGGTAAACACAGTAGGTCAAGTATTAATGTAAATACTGAATCCTCTGATGCTTTATTAGCTATTTCCGATGTTCCCTCACAGTGCTCTGAGTTGGGGATCAGGGAATTACTGTCTGAGGGTGAAATTTTTGATTCAGGGAATGTTTTGCCTCAGACAGATTCGGATGCTATGTCATTTAAGTTTAAGCTTGAACACCTCCGCCTGTTCCTTAGGGAGGTTTTAGCGACTCTGGATGATTGTGATCCTATTGTGATTCCGCCAGAGAAATTGTGTAAAATGGATAAATATTTGGAAATTCCTACTTACACTGATGTTTTTACGGAAATTATTAGTAAGGAATGGGATAGCCCTCTTCTAATTTTAAGAAAATGTTTCCTATATCAGATACCATTCAGGACTCATGGCAAACGGTCCCTAAGGTAGAGGGAGATATATCTTCCCTAGCTAAGCGTACTACTATACCCATTGAGGATAGTTGTGCTTTCAAGGATCCTATGGATAAGAAATTAGAGGGTCTACTAAAGAAATTATTTGTTAATCAGGGATTTCTTTTACAACCTACGGCTTGCATTGTTCCAGTAACTACTGCAGCAGCTTTTTGGTTTGAGGCTCTAAAAGAGTCTTTTAAGGTTGAGACTCCATTAGATGACATTCTAGATAGAATTAAGGCTCTTAAGTTAGCTAATTCTTTTATTACTGATGCCACTTTTCAAATTGCTAAATTAGCAGCAAAAAATGCAGGATTTGCTATTTTAGCACGTAGAGCATTGTGGCTCAAATCTTGGTCTGCTGATGTGTCATCAAAACATAAGCTTTTAGCTATTCCCTTTAAAGGTAAGACCCTTTTTGGGCCAGAATCAAAGGAGATCATTTCTGATATTACAGGAGGTAAGGGCCATGCCCTACCTCAGGATAGGTCGGTTAAAATGAGTGGCAAACAGAATAATTTTCGTTCCTTTCGGAACTTTAAAGGAGGACCCCCCGCTTCTTCTTCTTCCACAAAGCAGCATGAAGGGGTGGCCCCCGAACCGGGACCGGATCTAGTAGGGGGCAGACTTTCTTTCTTTGCTCAGGCTTGGGCAAGAGATGTTCAGGATTCCTGGGCACTAGAAATAGTGACCCACGGTTATCAATTGGAATTCAAGGATTTTCTCCCAAGAGGGAGATTTCATCTTTCAAAATTATCTACAAACCAGATAAAGAGAGAGGCATTCTTATGCTGTGTAAAAGACCTTTTTACTATGGGAGTAATCTGTCCTGTTCCAAAATTGGAACAGGGACAGGGGTTTTACTCAAACCTATTTGTGGTCCCCAAAAAAGAGGGAACGTTCAGACCCATTTTTCTAAACAAATTTCTAAGAGTTCCATCATTCAAGATGGAGACAATTCGAACGATTTTAAGAATGATCCAGGAGGGTCAATATATGACTACCGTGGATTTGAAGGATGCTTACCTTCATATTCCAATCCACAAAGATCATCTTCGGGTTCTAAGGTTTGCCTTCTTGGACAAACATTATCAGTTTGCGGCTCTTCCTTTCAGGTTGGCTACAGCACCCAGAATCTTCACAAAGGTTCTAGGGTCTGTTTTGGCGGTTCTCAGACCGCAAGGGATAGCAGTGGCGCCTTATCTGGATGATATTCTGATTCAGGCGTCAACATATCATCTGACAAAATCTCACATGGACACAGTTTTGTCTTTTCTGAGAACTCACGGCTGGAAGGTGAACATAGAGAAGAGTTCACTTGTTCCACAGACAAAGTTTCCTTTCTCGGGAACTCTGAGAGACTCGGTAGCCATGAAAGTATTTTTGATGGAGGTCAGAAAATCAAAGATTTTGAATACTTGCCGAGCACTTCTGTCCATTCCTCGGCCATCAGTGACTCAGTGTATGGAGGTAATTGTATTAATGGTAGCGGCAATGGACATCGTTCCGTTTGCTCGCTTTCATCTCAGACCACTGCGACTGTGCATGCTTGGTCAGTGGAATGGGGATTATGCGGATTTATCTCCAAAGATAATTATGGATCAAGAGACCAGAAACTCTCTTCTTTGGTGGTTGTCGCCAGATCATCTGTCCCAGGGGACTTGTTTCCGCAGACCTTCGTGGGTGATAGTGACAACAGATGCCAGCCTTCTGTGCTGGGGTGCAGTTTGGAACTTCCTGAAGGCTCAGGGTGTTTGGACTCAGGTGAAGTCTCTACTGCCAATTAATATTCTGGAACTGAGAGCAATATTCAATGCGCTTCAGGCGTGGCCTCAGTTGGCTTCGGCCAAATTCATCATATTCCAGTCGGACAACATAACGACTGTGACATATGTCAATGATCAGGGAGGAACAAGGAGTTCCTTAGCGATGATAGAAGTATCCAAGATAATCAGTTGGGCAGAGGCCCACTCTTGTCATCTGTCAGTGATCTACATCCCAGGGGTAGAGAACTGGGAAGCAGATTTTCTAAGTCAACAGACTTTTCATCCAGGGGAGTGGGAACTTCACCCGGAGGTATTTGCCTCGTTGATTCTCAGATGGGGCAGACCGGAATTGGATTTGATGGCATCTCGTCAGAATGCCAAGCTTCCAAGATACGGATCCCGGTCAAGGGATCCTCAGGCCGAACTGATAGATGCCTTGGCAGTACCTTGGTTGTTCAGCCTAGCTTATGTGTTTCCACCATTTCCTCTCCTCCCACGCGTGATTGCTCGAATCAAACAGGAGAGAGCTTCAGTGATCCTGATAGCGCCTGCGTGGCCACGCAGGACTTGGTGTGCAGATCTAGTGGACATGTCCTCTCTGCCACTGTGGAAACTTCTGTTGAGACAGGACCTTCTCATTCAAGGTCCTTTCCAACATCCAAATCGAATTTCTCTGCAACTGACTGCGTGGAGATTGAATGCTTGATTTTATCGAAGCAAGGATTCTCTGATTCAGTTATCAATACTTTGATACAGGATAGAAAGCCTGTCACTAGAAAGATCTATCATAAGATATGGCATAAATATCTTTATTGGTGTGAATCCAAGGGTTACTCATGGAGTAAAGTTTGGATTCCTAGGATTTTGTCTTTTCTCCAAGAAGGATTGGAGAAAGGGTTATCAGCAAGTTCCTTAAAGGGACAAATTTCAGCTTTGTCAATTCTGTTTCACAAACGTTTGGCAAATGTATCAGATGTTCAGTCTTTTTGTCAGGCTCTATCTAGAATTAAGCCTGTATTTAGACCTATTTCTCCTCCCTGGAGTTTGAATTTAGTTCTTCGAGTTCTGCAAGGGGTTCCGTTTGAACCTATGCATTCCATAGATATTAAACTATTATCTTGGAAAGTTCTGTTTTTGGTTGCTATTTCTTCTGCTCGAAGAGTTTCTGAGCTTTCAGCATTACAGTGTGATTTGCCTTATCTCATATTTCATTCTGATAAGGTGGTTTTACGTACCAAACCTGGGTTCCTTCCTAAGGTTGTTTCGAATAAGAATATTAATCAGGAAATTGTTGTTCCTTCCTTGTGTCCTAATCCTTCTTCTAAGAAGGAGCGTCTATTACATAACTTGGACGTGGTCCGTGCCTTAAAGATTTACTTACAGGCAACTAAGAATTTCTGTCAATCATCTTCATTATTCATTATTTATTCTGGAAAGCGTAGGGGTCAGAAAGCTATGGCTACCTCTCTTTCTTTTTGGCTGAGAAGTATCATCCGCCTGGCATATGAGACTGCTGGACAGCAGCCTTCTGAAAGAATTACGGCTCATTCTACTAGGGCTGTGGCTTCCACATGGGCTTTTAAAAACAATGCATCTGTGGAACAGATTTGTAAGGCTGCGACTTGGTTGTCCCTTCACACTCTTTCCAAATTTTCAAATTTGATACTTTTGCTTCTTTTGAGGCTATCTATGGGAGAGAGGTTCTTCAAGCAGTGGTGCCTTCCATTTAGGTTCCTGTCTTGTCCCTCTCTTTCATCCGTGTCCTATTGCTTTGGTATTGGTTTCCCACAAGTAAGGATGAAATCTGTGGACTCGTCATATCTTTGTAAAAGAAAACTAAATTTATGCTTACCTGATAAATTACTTTCTTTTACGATATGACGAGTTCTTTTTAAGACAGTTTTTCTTTATATTTTTTGTAAACTTCAGTCACCTCTGCACCTTTTAGCCTTTCCTTTTTCTCTTCCTATACCTTCGACCGAATGACTGAGGGTGGATCGGAAGGGGAGGGGCTATATATACAGCTCTGCTGTGGTGCTCTTTGCCACAAGTAAGGATGAAATCCGTGGGCTCATCATATCGTAAAAGAAAGTAATTTATTAGGTAAGCATAAATTTAGTTTTTCGTGTGAAATTATTCATATCTACAAAAATATCAAACATTTTAGCTGTGTTTTCAGGGCAGAAGGATAAGCCTTGTTTGAGTACTCTTTTTTCTGCAATGGATAATTCATATGATGAAAGATTGAAAATTCCCTGATCTAATTTGGATAGTTTCTCTTTCTTGGTGGCAAGGGATCTGCCTCTGGAGCCTCATTTTCTGTGATGTGTGGTCTTTTTCCTAATCTTATTTGTGGTTCTTCGATTCTCATAGTGTGGCCTACTCCTAAAAAAGGAGATGTGTTGCTGGTACTGGGACTTTCTGAATCTGTAGCAGAGCCCTTAAGGTCTATTGGTAGAACATTAAATCTATTTGGATGTTCAAAATGTTCAGTGTGTTGATTGTATTGTGGGAAAACTTGGTGTGAGCTCTGTGAGAGAATGAATTAGTATTGTGTTGTTTAAAAGGATTGGATCTAGGTGTAGGGGAGTCTTGATGCTGATGATAATTTGTCTTGGAAGAGTGATTTGGTTATTGATACCTTGTATTTTTGTGTGATCCCCATGATGCATTGTAGTGTGGCATATCTTATTATTTATTACGATGATGATATGTTTGATAGGATTGGTAAGAGGGAGAAAATTGTGTTTGTTGATTTGGATAATTGTGTTGTGTATAATCTTTATGGGTATTGTGGTGGTGTTGCTTGTTATCATAAATTCTATTAGAATTATGATATGTGTTTATGTTTTGTTTTTGATGGTATGTATGTTGTGATTTGTTGTGGTTTTGCCCATAATTGTCAGCATATGAGTGATAACTATGTGTATTTTGATAATTTGTATTATTGTGATTATTAACTTTTGTTTTTTTCTTTTTCCCATGATATACCTTTTTCCATTCGTTTTGAGGTTTATAATTAGTTTTCGTATTTTCTTGAGTGGTATCTTTGCGATTAAAGGAATAAACACAATTGTTAGTGTAATCCTCATGATCTCTCTGTAGTTTCTTGTTTTTAATAGTAACTATGTTTTCTTGGTATCTATCAGTCCTTTCATTAATATCTTTTGTTATTTTCATATAATCAGGATTTTGTTGATATACTTTGAGATCCGATTGGATTTTTTCAATGTTTGTACTACTTTGACTGTACAATTTGTGGTCTATTATGAGCATACCATCTCTTCAATTTTTTTTTTTTTTAACAAACCCGGCGTTAAAAGGCAAGAAGTGAGCTTAGAGCAAAATTGAGCTCCATACCGCACTTCAATACCAGCGCTGCTTAAGTCAGCGGTGAGCTGGTCGTACGTGCTTGTGCATGATTTCCCAATAGACATCAATGGGGAGAGCCGGCTGAGAAAAAGTCTAACACCTGCAAAAAGTAAAACTCAGTAACGCAGCCCCATTGATTCCTATAGGGAAACACATTTTATGTTTACACCTAACACCCTAACATGAACCCTGAGTCTAAACACCCCTAATCTTACACTTATTAACCCCTAATCTGCCGCCCCCGACATCTACATTATTCTTATTAACCCCTAATCTGCCGCTCCGGACACCGCCGCCACCTACATTATACTTATTAACCCCTAATCTGCTGCCCCCAACATCGCAGACACCTACATTATATTTATTAACCCCTAATCTGCTGCCCCTAACAGCGCCGCAACCTACCTATACTTATTAACCCCTAATCTGCCGCCCCCAACTATATTAAATGTATTAACCCCTAAATCTAAGTCTAACCCTAACAGCACCTAACTTAAATATAATTTAAATAAATCTAAATAAAATTAGTATCATTAACTAAATTATTCCTATTTAAAACTAAATACTTACCTATAAAATAAACCCTAAAATAGCTACAGTATAACTAATAGTTACATTGTAGCTATCTTAGGGTTTATTTTTATATTACAGGCAAGTTTGTATTTATTTTAACTAGGTAGAATAGTTACTAAATAGTTATTAACTATTTAATAACTACCTAGTTAAAATAAATACAAATTGACTTGTAAAATAAAACCTAACCTAAGTTACAATAACACCTAACACTACACTACAATTAAATAAATTAACTAAATTAAATACAATTAAATATATTAAATTAGCTAAATGTAAGAACCTTTTTGACTTGTATCAGCAAGCATACACTTTTCAGTAGAATTAAACACTTGTTATATAAACCTGGAAGCTCTAAATAAATATGGTTTTGTTACACAAGGGGAACCAGTGTATGTTTAAAGGTTACCCTTGTGCTTTGCTTTATGCCAGGCGTGAATTAGTCAGTTCTCAGTAAGTAGTTAACAAACAACTCACTAGGCAATAGCTGTAACGGTAACAGACAGTTTAATGCAAAGTGTTTACGCCAAATTCCTCTGAGTAGCAAAGGAGTGAGAGCCGTTATAAAAGAGTAAGACAGGAGCTAAATGTCAATACCTCTATTTATGTTACGGTAGCAAGCACTTGATTATAAATATAAGATCTGACCTGGATATTTAGAAGTGGAGACACTTGAGCAAATGAGCCGTATCTGATACAATCTGTGTGCGGAGAAGCTGACAGCGTGTGATGTAGGGAGAGGTGCACTCGTCTGCTGCTGATGACGTAGGATGCAGAGCGTGTGTGAGAGTCTCAGCTGATGGCTTACGAGAACGGCAGAGGAAGTGGCGGTAGTAAGATTTCAGTACTTAAGAGTAGTGAATTACTTAGAGTGCTGAATTCTGAGAGACATAAGGTTTGCAAACTTGTTGCAGCACAGTACAACGTAGGAAACTGAATTAACCAGCAATGAGGGCTGGAAGGAGGTTCCTTAAATAGGCAGTTGTACTTAAAGGGACAGTAATACTTACAGGTAAGGCAGTTAACCCTTACATAGCCCCCTCCATAAAGAACCACAGCAAGGTTCAAGGCCTGGGGCAATCAGGGTTACATCTATGGTAAAGGTAAACCAACCTTGGAGCCAAAACATTCGAAGCCGGTTCCCATGAATCATCCTCATGACCAAAGCCTTTCCAAGGCACAAGTTAAAAGAGAACTCCACGGCGGATGCAGGAATCCAAAATGCTATGCACTTCGTACTGTACATCAGGATCAACATCAAGAGTAGCATCCACCTGCACAGAACTAGTGGACGGTGAGACACAAGGCTTGATCAGAGAGACGTGAAACGTTGGGTGGATCTTGAAGGAGGATGGGAGTTGCAAGGTGACAGTGACAGGGTTGTTGACACGGAGGATGAGGTACGGCCCAATGTAGAGCTTGCCCAATTTCCTACAGGGGTAGGAAATTCTGAGGTTTTTGGTAGAGAGCCATACATATTGACCCACTGAGTATTGGGGGCTAGCTCGGTGGCATAAATCATAGTATTTCTGCTGGGAAGATTGAGCCTGGACAATATTATCACGTACAGTGGCAAACAAGGCCGAGATGTCGTTGATGAGGTCATTAACCTGAGGACAAGGTGTGTCAATCCTTGGGAGCAATGTAAATTGTGGGTGTAAACCATAATTAATGAAGAAAGGCGAATAACCAGTAGTAGAGCTTTTATTATTATTATATGCAAATTCGGCTAGGGGTAAGTAGGTAGCCCAAGTGTCCTGTTGGTGAGAGCAGAAACAGCGTAGATACTGCTCAAGCCATTGATTGACCCTCTCAGTCTGCCCATTAGTCTGAGGATGGTATGCAGTACTAAGTTTCTGATCGATGTGCAGAGCCTTACATAGGTGTTTCCAGAACTTGGATGTGAACTGGGACCCACGGTCGCTGATGAGTGTCTTGGGTATACCATGTAACCATATGATATGCTGGAGGAACAAATCACAGGTTAGTTTAGAAGTCGGTAAGGATGGAATAGGAATAAAGTGTGCCATCTTCGAGAACAAATCTGTGACAACTAATTTGGTAGTAAAAGTATTAGAGACTGGCAGGTCAACTATGAAGTCCATTGAAACTACTTCCCATGGAAAATGTGGCACTGGAAGAGGATGCAGGAGTCCTATCGGAAGTTGTCTTGAATGCTTGGAGGTTGCACAAACTGTACAACTGGAATGGAAGTCTTTTTACATCTCGATGCAAGGTGGGCCACCAAAATGAACGTTTGAGAAGTTCAGTAGTCTTTTCCTTCCCCATATGTCCTGCCAAGGGTGAGTCATGTGCAGTTCTTAGGACTGAAGGTCTTAATGATAGGGGTACGTATAACTTTCCATCCTTGTGGAGCAGGCCATCTGAGTCTTGGATGACATCTGTATGAGGCACCGATGGATCGGTGGCAATCGCATCCCTGAGCATAGGGACCAAGTTAGTGAGAACACCAATAATACAGTGCTTAGGGATTACAGTGGAGGGTATACTAACGATTGTTGATTTATGTCCCTGTCTGGAAAGGGCGTCAGCTTTACCGTTCTTGGTTCCTGGTCAGTAGGTGATGACATATTGGAAACGGGAAAAATATAGGCTCCATCTTAATTGTCTGGAAGATAAAGTTCGGTTTGATTGCAGATATTGCAGGTTTTTATGGTCAGTATATATGACAGTGGGCTGAGTGGCACTTTCCAGCAAGTATCGCCAGTGGTCAAATGAGCACTTTATTGCGAGTAATTCCTTCTCACCCACCGGGTAGTTCAATTCAGCTGGTTGCATGAGCCTGGAGAAGAAGGCAACCAGGTGCAAAGGATCCTTAAAGGACTTCCTTTGCAAAAGAATTGCCCCGATGGCAAAATCCGAGGCATCGACTTCCAATATGAACTGTTTGTCCATATCAGGGTACTGTAGAATTGGTGCTGAGGTAAATTTTGATTTAAGGAAGTCGAAAACTAATTAAGTCTGGCTAGGCCACTTAAAGGTATGGTTTAGTTTTGTGAGGTCTGTTAAGGGTTTAGTGATGGCAGCGAAAGCAGGTATAAATTTCCTATAAAAGTTAGAAAAACCCATGAAATGTTGCACATCTTTTTTTGCGTGGGGGACAGGCCAGTCTAAGGTGGCTTGAACCTTATCACTCTGCATCTTAATTCCTAATGGAGAGATTTCATATCCCAAGAAGGTTATTTCACTAGACTCGAATATACATTTCTCGAGTTTGGCGTAAAGATTGTTTTTTCTTAAACTGGAAAGCACTTCTCTTACATGTATTCTATGTTGGTCAAGATTCTGGGAAAAGATCAAAATGTCATCCAAATAGACCACTAGGTACACATCCAAGACATCCCTGAAAAGGTCATTGATTAGATACTGGAATGTTGCTGGAGCGTTGCATAATCCGAATGGCATCACCGTATATTCAAACAGACCATATCTGGTCTGAAAAGCAGTGAGCCATTCGTCACCAGCTCTCATTCGTATGAGATTATAGGCACCCCGGAGAGCCAATTTAGTGAATACCGAGGCACCCCTTAATCTTTCTATCAGCTCAGGAATGAGCGGGAGAGGGTATCTGTTCTTTCTTGTACACCTATTAAGCTCCCTATAATCGATAATAGGTCTTAACGAACCATCTTTGTTGGTTACGAAAAATATCCCAGCTCCAGCAGGGGATGTACTGGGTCTAATAAACCCCTTCCTGAGATTTTCATCAATGTAATTTTTGAGGTGTTCTAATTCAGGCTTAGAAAGGGGGTATACATGACCGTATGGGATCGTGACCCCAGGAAGTAGGTCAATAGGGCAGTCATAGGCCCTGTGGGGTGGTAAGCTTTCTGCGTCTTTTTTGTTAAAGACATCAGAAAAGTCTGAATATTGTGTGGGTAATGTACAGTCAACTATATGTAACAAAACATGATTAGATGTATCTTTGCTAACGTTATTGGGAGTGGGAAAGGTAAGGCTAAGGTCGGTCCAGTTTATATGAGGTTTATGTGTACATAACCAATTTATTCCAAGTATAACATCAAACATAGAAGATGATATAACATCAAAAGTGAGTGCTTCGGTGAGTTGTGTACATGAAGTTACCTGGAGAGAGATGGTCTGATGTGTGACAGGACCAGAATAAAGTAAGGAGCCATCAATGACCTTAACAGAGACTGGATTTTGCGTGCACAAAACAGGAATTTTATTTCTTTTCACAAAATTATGATCAACAAAATCCCTACAAGAACCAGTATCTACAATTGCTTCAGTGGTTATCCTGGAGTGATCCCACTGCAAGAGAAGAGGGATAGTTATGAATTAAGTTTTGACTGTTTTAGTTAGGAAAGATACTGCTGGTCTATGAGACCTACCCTTCTTTGTTTTGGTGAGAACAGGACAGTCCTTAACTTCATGAGTGGGACAAGCGCAATACATGCACAAACTGTGTAACTTCCTCCTGGTCTTTTCCTGAGGTGTCAGGGGCCCCTTAATAAACCCTATGTCCATAGGTTGAGGAGTTTCTTTTGCTTGATAGGTAGGAGCCAGAAAGTAACTCTTAGAGGTACTAGCCTTTTTAGAACGTTGTTCTCTAAGGCGTCTATCAATGTTTATAGTGAGAGTAAATAAGTCTTCCAAAGAGTCAGGGATCCCTGTGCGTGACAGTTCGTCCTTAATCTCTTCAGACAAGCCTAAGCGGAACTGAGTCTTGAGAGAAACTTCGTTCCACTCTGAATCTCGGGCAGAGATTTTAAACTGTGTAATATATGTCTCCACGGGGTTCCTCCTCTGTTTCAGAGACCTGAGTGTATTTTCCGCAGAGACCTGCTTGAATGGGTCATCATACAATGCAGACATCTGATTAAAGAACGTAGAGAGGGATCCCAATATAGAATCCTGACTTTCATAAAAAGTGTCAGCCCAGGCCCTAGGCTCCCCCCTGAGGTATGAAATTACAGTAAGCACTCTTACTCTTTCAGAGGGGTAGGTCCTTGGCTTAATTTCGAAGAGCAGCATGCAGGAATTCCTGAACTCTCTGAAACGTGATCGGTTCTAGGTTTGGTTCTGCAACTCTCTGGGTGTGTTTCTGCAACTGTAGGTTTGGGAGCAAGCACCTCCCTTTTAAACAGGCTTTTAAGGCCTGGTTTTCCACCTGTAACTCATGGAATGAATTGGATAATGCATCCATTCTGTCTGACAGAGCTTGTATTTGGTTACACAGAGGCTCTTGTTCCATAGTTGCTTAGGACAGTAGAGCAGGAATTAACTGTGTGAAGAGCATCACTAATTCCTTTCTGTGGCTGGTTAATTATGTAAGAACCTTTGTGACTTGTATCAGCAAGCATACACTTTTCAGTAGAATTGAACACTATATAAACCTGGAAGCTCTAAATAAATATGGTTTTGTTACACAAGGGGAACCAGTGTATGTTTAAAGGTTACCCTTGTGCTTTGCTTTATGCCAGGCGTGAATTAGTCAGTTCTCAGTAAGTAGTTAACAAACAACTCACTAGGCAAGAGCTGTAACGGTAACAGACAGTTTGATACAAAGTGTTTACGCCAAATTCCTCTATGAGTAACAAAGGAGTGAGAGCCGTTATAAAAGAGTAAGACAGGAGCTAAATGTCAATACCTCTATTTATGTTACGGTAGCAAGCACTTGATTATAAATATAAGATCTGACCTAAATATTTAGAAGTGGAGACACTTGAGCAGACAAGCCGTATCTGATACAATCTGTGTGTGGAGAAGCTGACAGCGTGTGAGGTAGGGAGAGGAGCACTCATCTGCTGCTGATGACGTAGGATGCAGAGCGTGTGAGAGTCTCAGCTGATGGCTTACGAGAACGGCAGAGGAAGTGGCGGTAGTAAGATTTCAGTACTTGAGAGTAGTGAATTACTTACTTACGGCTAGATTTGGAGTTTTGTCGGTAACGACCCGAAAAGCTAACGCCGGCTTTTTTCTGGCCGCACCATAAAAATAACTCTGGTATTGAGAGTCCACATAAAGGCTGCGTTAGGCTCCAAAAAAGGAGCGTAGAGCATATTTAACGCAGCTTCAACTCTCGATACCAGAGTTGCTTACGCAAGCGGCCAGCCTCAAAAAGGTTCAGCTCCTAACGCAGCCCCATTGTTTGCTATGCGGAAACACTTCCTACGTCTGCACCTAACACTCTAACATGTACCCCGAGTCTAAACACCCCTAACCTTACACTTATTAACCCCTAATCTGCCACCCCCGCTATCGCTGACCCCTGCATATTATTATTAACCCCTAATCTGCCGCTCCGTAAACCGCCGCTACTTACATTATCCCTATGTACCCCTAATCTGCTGCCCTAACATCGCCGACCCCTATATTATATTTATTAACCCCTAATCTGCCCCCCACAACGTCGCCTCCACCTGCCTACACTTATTAACCCCTAATCCGCCTCACTAACCCTATAATAAATAGTATTAACCCCTAATCTGCCCTCCCTAACATCGCCGACACCTAACTTCAATTATTAACCCCTAATCTGCCAACTGGAGCTCACCGCTATTCTAATAAATGTATTAACCCCTAAAGCTAAGTCTAACCCTAACACTAACACCCCCCTAAGTTAAATATAATTTACATCTAACGAAATTAATTATCTCTTATTATATAAATTATTCCTATTTAAAGCTAAATACTTACCTGTAAAATAAATCCTAATATAGCTACAATATAAATTATAATTATATTATAGCTATTTTAGGATTAATATTTATTTTACAGGCAACTTTGTAATTATTTTAACCATGTACAATAGCTATTAAATAGTTAAGAACTATTTAATAGTTACCTAGTTAAAATAATTACAAAATTACCTGTAAAATAAATCCTAACCTAAGTTACAATTAAACCTAACACTATACTATCATTAAATTAATTAAATAAAATACCTACAATTACCTACAATTAAACCTAACACTACACTATCAATAAATAAATTAAATACAATTCCTACAAATAACTACAATTAAATAAACTAACTAAAGTACAAAAAATAAAAAAGAACTAAGTTACAAAAAATAAAAAAATATTTACAAACATAAGAAAAATATTACAACAATTTTAAACTAATTACAACTACTCTAAGCCCCCTAATAAAATAACAAAGACCCCCAAAATAAAAAATGCCCTACCCTATTCTAAATTACTAAAGTTCAAAGCTCTTTTACCTTACCAGCCCTGAACAGGGCCCTTTGCGGGGCATGCCCCAAGAAGTTCAGCTCTTTTGCCTGTAAAAAAAACATACAATACCCCCCCCCAACATTACAACCCACCACCAACATACCCCTAATCGAACCCAAACCCCCCTTAAATAAACCTAACACTAAGCCCCTGAAGATCATCCTACCTTGTCTTCACCTCACCAGGTATCACCGATCCGTCCTGGCTCCAAAATCTTCATCCAACCCAAGCGGGGGCTGGCGATCCATCATCCGGTGGCTGAAGAGGTCCAGAAGAGGCTCCAAAGTCTTCATCCTATCCGGGAAGAAGAGGCGATCCGGACCGGCAACCATCTTGATCCAAGCGGCATCTTCTATCTTCATCCGATGACGACCGGCTCCATCCTGAAGACCTCCACCGCGGACCCATCTTCTTCCGGCGACATCCAACTGAAGAATGACGGTTCCTTTAAGGGACGTCATCCAAGATGGCGTCCCTCGAATTCTGATTGGCTGGTAGGATTCTATCAGCCAATTGGAATTAAGGTAGGAATATTCTGATTGGCTGATGGAATCAGCCAATCAGAATCAAGTTCAATCCGATTGGCTGATCCAATCAGCCAATCAGATTGAGCTCGCATTATATTGGCTGTTCCGATCAGCCAATAGAATGCAAGCTCAATTGATCAAGATGGTTGCAAGATGGTTGCCGGTCCGGATTGCCTCTTCTTCCCGGATAGGATGAAGACTTTGGAGCCTATTCTGGACCTCTTCAGCCACCGGATGATGGATCGCCAGCCCCCGCTTGGGTTGGATGAAGATTTTGGAGCCAGGACGGATCGGTGATACCTGGTGAGGTGAAGACAAGGTAGGATGATCTTCAGGGGCTTAGTGTTAGGTTTATTTAAGGGGGGTTTGGGTTAGATTAGGGGTATGTGGGTGGTGGGTTGTAATGTTGGGGGGGGGGGGTATTGTACGTTTTTTTTTACAGGCAAAAGAGCTGAACTTCTTGGGGCATGCCCCGCAAAGGGCCCTGTTCAGGGCTGGTAAGGTAAAAGAGCTTTGAACTTTAGTAATTTAGAATAGGGTAGGGCATTTTTTATTTTGGGGGTCTTTGTTATTTTATTAGGGGGCTTAGAGTAGGTGTAATTAGTTTAAAATTGTTGTAATATTTTTCTTATGTTTGTAAATATTTTTTTATTTTTTGTACTTTAGTTAGTTTATTTCATTGTAGTTATTTGTAGATATTGTATTTAATTAATGTATTGATAGTATAGTGTTAGGTTTAATTGTAGGTAATTATAGGTATTTTATTTAATTAATTTAATGATAGTATAGTGTTAGGTTTAATTGTAACTTAGGTTAGGATTTATTTTACAGGTAATTTTGTAATTATTTTAACTAGGTAGCTATTAAATAGTTCTTAACTATTTAATAGCTATTGTACATGGTTAAAATAATTACAAAGTTGCCTGTAAAATAAATATTAATCCTAAAATAGCTACAATGTAATTATAATTTATATTGTAGCTATATTAGGATTTATTTTACAGGTAAGTATTTAGCTTTAAATAGGAATAATTTATTTAATAAGAGTTAATTAATTTCGTTAGATTAAAATTATATTTAACTTAGGGGGGTGTTAGTGTTAGGGTTAGACTTAGCTTTAGGGGTTAATACATTTATTAGAATAGCGGTGAGCTCCGGTTGGCAGATTAGGGGTTAATAATTGAAGTTAGGTGTCGGCGATGTTAGGGAGGGCAGATTAGGGGTTAATACTATTTATTATAGGGTTAGTGAGGCAGATTAGGGGTTAATAACTTTATTATAGTAGCGGTGCGGTCCGCTCGGCAGATTAGGGGTTAATAAGTGTAGGAAGGTGGAGGCGACGTTGAGGGGGGCAGATTAGGGGTTAATAAATATAATATAGGGGTCGGCGGTGTTAGGGGCAGCAGATTAGGGGTACATAAGGATAATGTAGTTGGCGGTCGGCAGATTAGGGGTTAAAAAAAATTAATCGAGTTGCGGCGATGAGGGGGGACCTCGGTTTAGGGGTACATAGGTAGTTTATGGGTGTTAGTGTACTTTAGAGTACAGTAGTTAAGAGCTTTATAAACCGGCGTTAGCCCAGAAAGCTCTTAACTACTGACTTTTTTCCTGCGGCTGGAGTTTTGTTGTTAGATTACTAACGCTCACTTCAGACACGACTCTAAATACCGGAGTTAGAAAAATCCCATTGAAAAGATAGGATACGCAATTGACGTAAGGGGATCTGCGGTATGGAAAAGTCGCTGCTGAAAAGTGAGTTTTTTGAGTGACTCCAAATACCGGAGGTAGCCTAAAACCAGCGTTAGGAGCCTCTAACGCTGGTTTTCACGGCTAACGCCAAACTCTAAATCTAGGCCTTAGAGAGCTGAATTCTGAGAGACCGGTTCCAGAGAGCATAAGGTTTGCAAACTTGTTGCAGCACAGTCCAACGTAGGAAACTCAATTAACCAGCAATAAGGGCTGGAAAGAGGTTCCTTAAATAGGCAGTTGTACTTAAAGGGACAGTAATACGTACAGGTAAGGCAGTTAACCTTTACACTAAATCACAAAAAACCCCCACTAATTTACAGAAAATAAAAAACAAATTACATATCTTTAAACTAATTACACCTAATTTAATAGCCCTATATCAAAATAAAAAGCCCCACAAAATAAAAAAAAACCTAGCCTAAACTAAACTACCAATAGCCCTTAAAAGGGCCTTTTGCGGGCCATTGCCCCAAAGAAATCAGCTCTTTTTCCTGTAAAAAAAAATACAAACACCCCTTCAACAGTAAAACCCACCACCCACACAACCAACCCTGCAGGCCCAAAGCCCTAACCTTAAAAATAAACCCACCCAATACACCCTTAAAAAATCCTAACACTAACCCCCGAAGATTCACTTTCCGGGAGAAGTCTTCATCCAAGCGGCAAGATGTCCTCAACGAAGCCGGCAGACGTGGTCCTCCAGACGGGCAGAAGTGGTCCTCCAGACGGGCAGAAGTCTTCATCCTTCCGGCGCGGAGCGGGTCCATCTTCAAGACATCCGACGCGGAGCATCCTCTTCTTCCGATGGACTAACGACGAATGAAGGTACCTTTAAATGACATCATCCAAGATGTCATCCCTTAGATTCCGATTGGCTGATAGAATTCTATCAGTCAATCGGAATTAAGGTAGAAAAAATCTTATTGGCTGATTGGATCAGCCAATAGGATTGAACTTCAATCCTATTGGCTGATTGGATTAGCCAATAGGATTGAGCTCGCATTCTATTGACTGTTCCAATCAGCCAATGGAATGCAAGCTCAATCCTATTGGCTGATCCAATCAGCCAATAGGATTTTTTCTACCTTAATTCCGATTGGCTGATAGAATTCTATCAGCCAATCGGAATCTAAGGGATGCCATCTTGGATGACGTCATTTAAAGGCACCTTCATTCGTTGTTAGTCCGTCGGGAGAAGAGGATGCTCAGCGTCGGATGTCTTGAAGATGGACCCGCTCCGCGCTGAAAAGATGAAGATAGAAGATGCCGTCTGGAGGACCACTTCTGTTTGTCTGGAGGACCTCTTCTGCCAGCTTTGTTGAGGACATCTTGCCGCTTGGATGAAGACTTCTCCCGGTAAGTTAATCTTCGGGGGTTAGTGTTAGGATTTTTAAGGTTGTATTAGGTGGGTTTATTTTTTAGGTTAGGGCTTTGGGCCTGCAATAGAGCTAAATGCCCTTTTAAGGGCAATGCCCATCCAAATGCCCTTTTCAGGGCAATGGGTAGCTTAGGTTTTTTTAGTTAGTATTTTATTTGGGGGGTTGGTTGTGTGGGTGGTGGGTTTTACTGTTGGGGGGTGTTTGTATTTATTTTTACAGAAAAAAGAGCTTATTTCTTTGGGGTAATGCCCTGCAAAAGGCCCTTTTAAGGGCTATTGGTAGTTTAGTTTAGGCTAGGGTTTTTTTTTATTTTGGGGGGGCTTTTTATATTTTGATAGGGCTATTAGATTAGGTGTAATAATTTAATTTATTTAATTGTATTTAATGTAGGGGATTGATTTAATTATAGTGTAGTGTTAGGTGTTATTGTAACTTAGGTTAGGTTTTATTTTACAGGTCAATTTGTATTTATTTTAGCTAGGTAGTTATTAAATAGTTAATAACTATTTAGTAACTATTCTACCTAGTTAAAATAAATACAAACTTGCCTTTAAAATAAAAATAAACCCTAAGATAGCTACAATGTAACTATTAGTTATATTGTAGCTAGCTTAGGGTTTATTTTATAGATAAGTATTTAGTTTTAAATAGGAATAATGTAGTTAATGATAGCAATTTTATTTAGATTTATTTAAATTATATTTAAATTAGGGGGTGTTAGGGTTAGACTTAGGTTTAGGGGTTAATAAATTTAATATAGTGGCGGTGACGTTGTGGGCGGCAGATTAGGGGTTAATAAATATAATGTAGGTGGCGGCGATGTTAAGGGCGGAAGATTAGGAGTTAATATTGTTGAAAATAATAAGCAATATCTGTAACTGTTTTTCCTGCAGTGCTTAGTGAGGTCTGAATGGGTTAATTTCTATGCAGGCATTGTTAGTCAGGAGGGGCCTGTCTTGCTTAAGGGCAATGTTTTATGGTAGCTAGTGTATGTCTGTAATTCCTCCTAAAGCTAATCATTTTCTATCCTTGTATCTAAACATTCAATTCCCTTGTTGTCCTGGTAGGCCAAACATATGTGAGTATATGGATGGATGTATACCATAAATTAGTAAGCTTGTAGAATGATATGCTTTTTACACAGCTCTCTTTGTTAACATAAGAGCAGACATTAGTTCATCCCAGACTTTTGCCCTTTTTTGATATACGGTCAGACAGTTAAACCAGCTACTTTGAGGAATAGAACTTAGTGAATGGAATTGTGTCTAAACTGTATTTTTTTTTACTTATGTTATAACCATATTTGGTGGAAACCCTTGCATTTTAGCCAGCCAATCATAAACTGTATTAGCCTAGATATGGAGTTCAGGAATGCCCTGCCTCCTGTATAAATGTTTGGGAAGGGGACTGACCCCCCCAGAGAAAACTTTGTATTGATTCTCTCCTCACTGCAGTGTGATTTTTCAATAAACTAACCCTCTTTAACCTGTCGTGGTCTGAAGAGTTATTCAGTCCAGGGTGAATATCACCAACACATGGTGTCACGAACAGGATGGCACAATCTCAGACACCAGTCCAAGTGGCAAAGACTTTCTGCTCCAGGGGCACTCAATTAAGACCGGTCTGCATGGTAAGAGCATTTTTGTTTGTTTTTAGTGTAACACTAATTGAGTGTCTCTGGGTAAGGGGTCAGAGCTGTTTGGCGTTCTGGGTGACGCTATCCTAAGAGGCTCCGTTTTTTGATTCATTAATGTTGTGTGTTGTATTGTGTAAATTGTTTTTGTAAAAGTAAAAAACTTGTGACCTAGGAGGGTGTCTATTAAAAGGCAACTGGGATTAGGAGACTGGGTTTACAGTTCTAGCCGCCCCAACCTGACTGCAAGTCCCACCGGACGTTAACCAGTCAGTGTTTGAATGCAAGGGGAACTGTGACAAACCTATATCCGAAACTGTGACCTGGCAGACACCCTAAAAGGACACATAGTTACCTGTTCTGATTATATGTTTAGGAAAACCTCTTGGATAAGTCCTGATTAGACAGCTTTATTTCTTGTGTGAGCACTGATAGTATTCCCAGTGAAGAAAATATTGTTAATCTTAGGAAGGGGCTATCCTGGGTAGACGTAAGACTGCAGCAGTCATTTAAGGGGACAGTATACACTCATATACACTCATTTTCATTTAACTGCATGTAATAGACACTACTATAAAGAATAAGATGCACAGGTACTGATATAAAAAACAAGTATAAAACCAATAAAAAATTTTATTATCTAGTGTTTGTAAAGCGGGAGTGCAGTGGTTTAGGGGTTAATATGTTTATTATAGTGGCGGCGATGTCCAGAGCAGCAGATTAGGGGTTAAAAATTTTATTAGAGTGTTTGCGATGCGGGAGGGCCTCGGTTTAGGGGTTAATAGGTAATTTATGGGTGTTAGTGTACTTTTTAGCACTTTAGTTATGAGTTTTATGCTACGGCGTTGTAGTGTAAAACTCATAAGTACTGGCTTTAGAATGTGTTACGGATCTTGTTGGAGGAGGCTGTACCGCTCACTTTTTGGCCTCCCAGGACTCGTAATACCGGCGCTATGGAAGTCCCATAGAAAAAAGGGTTTACGAAGTTTAGGTAAGTCGGTTTGCGGTAAGGCCAAACAAGTGTGCGGTACACCTATACCTGCAAGACTCGTAATAGCAGTGGTAGGGAAAAAGCAGCATTAGGACCTGTTAACGCTGCTTCTTTCAGCTTAACACAAAACTCGTAATCTAGCCGTTAGTTTTTTTAATTTGACAGGTAAGTTTTAATTTAAGATAGGGAAATTGTAATTTTAGTATAACGTTAGGGGGGGCATTAGGTCTAGGGGTTACTAGTTTAAATTAGTTTATTACGATGGGGGGGCTTTCAGTTTAGAGGTTAATAGTTTAATTTATTATATTTCGTTGTGGGGGCTTTCAGTTCAGGGGTTAATAGGTTTATTATAGTGGCGGCGGTGTAGGGCTTAATAACTTTAGTATAGTGGGGGCAATGTGGGCGGGCGGCAAATTGAGGTTAAAAATATTTAAATATTTTAGTTTGCGATGCGGGAGGGCGGCGGGTTAGGGGTTAATAACTTTATTATAGTGGTGACGATGTCGGAGAGCGGCAGAATAGGGGTTAATACATTTTATTAGTGGCAGCGATGTTATGAGCCGCAGATTAGAGTTTAATAAGTTTAATATAGTGTTTGCGATGCGGGAGGGCCTCGGTTTAGGGGTTAATAGGTAGTTTATGGGTGTTTAGTGTACTTTGTAGCAGGTTAGTTATGAGTTTTATGTTACAGATTTGTATCGTAAATTTCATAACTACTGCTTTTAGATGGCGGTACAGATCTTGTCGTTCTAGGCTGTAACACCGTTTTTTAGTCAGAACGCAAAACTCGCAATACCAGCGCTATGGGAATCCCATGAAAAAACGTGGGAATTCCTTGAAAAAAGTGTTAATAGACCTTTTAGGTTATCCCTGGTCCCTCTCTCACCATTATCCTGACTTGTCTGTTTGGTCAGCTTAGCTTCTTATCTCCTCTAGACAGGGTGTGGTCATCGTACATGATATGTGTGGCCCTTCTAGTGTCACCTGCTTGTGCCCTCTTGTGCCCCCTTTTTGTAGGTGAGTGTGTTTTTTATGGAAAAATCTTAACTCCACTAATAAGGTAAGGTTCACATAGTTGATTGGCTAACACTAATTACAGATTAATAACATATGGCTAGATTAAAAGTGCTGCGGTACGGCTTTTAACGCTGAAAAAATGGCCATTCCAGGGTAATCGCCAGGAACGGATATTACGAGTCGTGTCGGTATAGCTATACCGCAAGCATTTTAGCCTGTAATGATACGTCCATTCCGCACTCAAAAAATGACGTTTTTGTGTGGGATTTTCAAAGCGCCGGTATTACAGGTTGTGCGTTCTGGCTAAAATGCTTGCGTTATGCTTTACACCGACACGATCCGTACCGCCATCTGAGACCAGTAGTTATTGATTTTGTGAAACAAAAATGTTTCACAAAACTCATAACTAAACTGTTACAAAGTACACTCATAAACTACTGTCAGGATTTCCTTTGGCCCTTCCCCCTAATCCTTTAAAAGGCTCCACTCAGCTGCAAACAAGTGCTTAGTAATTTGTTAGTTAGTCTAACCTGAAGCTGAGCCAGAGCAGGTTTGCTACTTGTGTTAAGATTCTTTTGGATTACAACTGCTCAAATTCCAATTGACCTATTAATTTTCCATGAGGATTAACCACATTCTCACTCTAGTCACCTTCTGCGGATCACTCCTACATTCAGCGCAACCCTGTGCAGTTGCAGTAAGGGGAAACTCATTCAGCTTCTTCTCTGTATCTCCTCACCGCATCAGCCACTCTCTTTTGCCAAGCTCTAAAGGGACATACATGTACAAGTACGTATCTGAGTTAACATCCTACTTACTAAATCTGTTGTCTTTCAACTGATAGCTTGTTTTGATCTCACTACTCGGTACAACTGCTAGCAGAATTGCTGGCTAGTTGTTGTTATTCACATCCAGAACTAAATTCACTCACTGTCTTATTTTGTATTCCCCATTCCCTCAGGGAATACAGTGGCCTCAGTGAAACAAACAAACCAAACAGATCTACAGCTGTGTTCCATCCTTGCAGTGACCTTACATATTACTGAGCCTATCCATGGAACCAGTAGATCTACCTCAAGTTGTCTACAGCCTATCACAGCGTGTGGATCAGCTGGGACAGGGCCTAAGGGAACTCCAACTGGAGAACCAAACTTTACGAGATATCATAAAGAATACCATCACACAAAAGAGCACTCAACCAGAGTTGTTACCAGAATTACAGGTCTCACTACCTGATACTTTCTCCGGTAACCGCAAGTTGTACATGCATTTCAAAAATTCATGCAGTTTGGTGTTCCAGTTAAAACCTAAGACCTACAGTACAGACAGTACCAAGGTCTTAACAATGATATCCTTCTTGAGAGGGGAACCCAGAGTATGGGCAGATACCCTCTATGAGACCAATGATCCCATTCTGTCTTCTATAGACCATGGATGAACTCTACCAGGTACCAACTTGCAACTAATTGCTGAAACCAACATGAGAAGTCTCCGACAAGGACGCCGCCCTGTAGAAGACTACATCATTGAGTTTAAACAATACTCCACAGACTCACTTTGGAATGCCATAGCACTTAAAAATCAGTTCAGGATCGGACTGTCAGATCCTATTAAAGATGAACTGGCCCGTACTGACCTTCCAGACACACTCAAAAGCCTCATGAGACTTGTCATTCAAATAGACCGTAGACTTCAGGAGAGGAGGACAGAACGTGGCAACCCGGAACTTAACCTCAGGTCATCCACATCTACCCGTAACAATACGGTACCTAAGATTATAACAGAACCTATGGAGATAGGTGTAATACGTGGACCACTCTCAATGGAAGAACGAAATCGCAGGACAATACAGCTACTGTGCATGTACTGTGCCAACCCGAATCATACTGTGGAGTGCCCCATACTTCAGAAGAATAAAAGAAGTAAGTGCACACATATTCATACATCCTACC
Organism: Bombina bombina; assembly: GCF_027579735.1. Lineage (NCBI taxonomy): Eukaryota > Metazoa > Chordata > Amphibia > Anura > Bombinatoridae > Bombina > Bombina bombina. The sequence continues at coordinate 1,042,075,734 of NC_069499.1, forward strand.
CTATACATGGTAAACTCACTCATTGCCACCTCTCTTTAACTTTAAAGTGGGACCGAAGCAGATTGACGACTGACGCCATAGTGGACTCCGGGGCATATGGGAACTACTTAGATAAAGATGTTGCAATTCCAAATAAAATTCCTTTGGTGTGTAAGCAACAAGCGGTCTCCATTTGTGTTATTGACGGCTCCACCATCCACACAGGTCCAATTACACATCAGACGGTACCCCTGAAGGTACTAACACCCACTGGTCATACTAAATACATAGTATTTGATGTCCTGCCCTCACCTCTCTTTCCCATAGTGTTAGGGCTGAGCTGGCTCCAACTCCATCAACCATTGATAGATTGGAAGGATTTATCCATAGATCTCCAGTCCAACTACTGCAAGAAAACTTGTTATCCCCAAACACATATGCTGCACCTCACTGACACTGAGTTTACTCTCCCTGAAGCTTACAGAGATTTCACCTATGTGTTCAGCAAGAAAGAGGCAGAAACGTTACCACCTCATCGCATATACGACTGCCCCATTGATCTACAGCCAGGGGCTGTAGTACCTTACAGTCATCTCTACCTCCTGAGTCAACCAGAATTACAACATCTCAAGACCTACCTCAACGAAAACCTGCGGAAAGGTTTTATAAGACCCTCCACATCCCCAGCAGGAGCAGGGATCTTTTTTGTTAGGAACAAGGACTCGACACTCAGACCGATTATAGTCTACAGGGAACTCAATAAGAAAACAATAAAGAACAGATACCCTCTACCTTTTATTCCTGAACTAATTGAAAGACTCCAAGAAGCAAAGATCTTCACCAAACTGGATCTACGAGGGGCCTACAATCTAGTTAGAATCCACAAGGGAGACGAGTGGCTTACTGCTTTCCGCATGAGGTATGGATTGTATGAATATCTGGCAATGCCTTTTGGGCTATGTAATGCCCTTGCAACTTTCCAGTACTTTATCAATGACATCTTAAGAGACCTTCTGGATGTCTGTATCGTCATTTACCTCAATGACATTCTGATATATTCCAAGAACCTACCAGAGCACATCACACATGTGAGGTGGGTACTTTCTAGACTTCGTACCCATCAGCTATATGCTAAACCGGAGAAGTGTGTATTCCACACAGATAAAATATAATTTCTAGGGTATCACATTAGTCCGGCCGGCATACAGATGGAAGAGACCAAAGTTCAGGCCGTCAAAGATTGGATCCAACCGACTACAAAGAAGGAACTTCAACGCTTTCTGGGCTTTGTGAACTACTACCGGAAGTTCATAAAAGACTTCTCTAAGGTAGTAAAACCTCTCACCTGTCTTACAGGATCTGTTCCATTCTGTTGGAGTGTAGTCGCTGATAAAGCTTTCACTGACTTAAAAAAAAACGATTCACAACAGCTCCCATTCTACGCTTCCCTAATCCAACATTACAATTTGTGTTAGAAGTAGACTCCTCTGACTATGCCATCGACGCCATACTTTCACAACGCGTGACACCCGCCACACCACTCCATCCAGTAGCTTTCATGTCAAAGATTTTCTCTCCAGCTGAAAGGAATTATCCTATTGGTGATAAAGAACTTTTGGCAATAAAACGTTCCCTGGAACATTGGAGACATTTGTTAGAGGGAACTGATCTCCCAACAATCATCTACACTGATCATAAAAACTTGGAGTATGTCCAAAACAATTAAACCTTATCCGCCAGACAGGTGGGGTGGAGTTTATTCTTTGCTAGGTTCAACTTCAACATCATCTACAGACCAGCCAACAAGAACGGCAAGGCAGACGCCTTGTCCCGTAAGGACCCTATTCCTACCTATCCTGTTGTAAAACAAAACATCATTCCACTAGAAAGATTTCTGGGAGTAACGACAGATCTAACTAAAGAGTTATCCAGATCGTTAAAAGAAGATACTGAGATACCACTCAATGCTGTAACTCTAAAACAAGATGGGTTTTATTACTACAATGACAGGTTGTATATACCCAACGCCCTCAGACCACGGATTTTACATCTCTTACACGATTCCCCACTTTCTGGACATAAAGGCGTAAAATGTACAATGGAAAAAGTCACAAGGAGTTTCTGGTGGCCTGGATTGTTGTCGTCAGTGAAAGATTACATACGTACCTGTACCATTTGTACCACCTGTAAATCTGAGACCCAACATCCGTATGGTCTTCTTATGCCTTTTGACATTCTTGAGAAACCCTGGCAACAAGTGGGCAAGGACTTCATAGTAGAACTCCCCTTATTGCAAAATCAAAACACTATTCTAGTTGTTGTCGACCATCTCACAAAGATGGCCTACTTCGTTCCATACCATAAGCTTCCAACCTCATCCGAGACAGCAGATCTGTTTGTGAACCACATTTTCAAACTTCATGGTGTTCAACCTATTTTGATATCCGACAGAGGAACCCAGTTCACATCTCACTTCTGGAGACAACTCTGTAAGATGTTAAAGATTGATCATCGCTTCTCCACATCGTATCATCCACAAACCAATGGTAAAGTGGAACGTCTAAACCAGTGGTTGGAACAGTACCTCCGCTGTTATTGCTCACAACACCAAACTGATTGGGTACAGTACTTACCCATGGCAGAATTCACTTTTAATGACGCTATAAATTCAACTACTAAGTTGACACCATTTTACGCTAACTACAGATACCACCCATCCATAAATTTTGCTCCGGGAGTTGTCTCCACCTCCCCACAGGTCGACTCAATGACCAACTCATTGTTAGCAACTTTCAAGATTCTCCAGGACAACATAAGCCAACCAAAAGAGGTTCTATGACTTGAGGAGAAGAGAGACTCCAAAATACACGATTAGAGAGAAGGTCTGGCTGTCCACCAAAAACCTCAGGTTACACATACCCAGCAGAAAATTAGCTAGGAAGTACATCGGACCCTTTTCTATTGTTAAAGTCATCAATGAAAATGCAGTCACCCTGGACTTACCCCCTAATATTCGCATACATCCGACTTTTCATGTCTCTTTACTAAAACCAGCAAGACACATGAGGGACACCACCATCGTTGAACCACCTAAACCGATTACAGATCTGCCTGACGAATACGAGGTGCAGAGTTTGTTGGATTCCAGATATCACAAAGGCCAGCTGCAGTACCTTGTACGTTGGAAGGGTTATACCAGCCAAGATGATTTGTGGGAACCTTCTACAAATATTCATGCACCCAGATTGGTGGCTATGTTTCATCGCCGTTTTACTGATTGTCCCAGGCCTCAAGCTGTGGGACAGCTTGCTTGATAGGGGGGTCATGTCAGGATTTCCTTTGGCCCTCCCCCCTAATCCTTTAAAAGTCTCCACTCAGCTGCAAACAAGTGCTTAGTAATTTGTTAGTTAGTATAACCTGGAGCTGAGCCAGAGCAGGTTTGCTACTTGTGTTAAAATTCTTTTGGATTACAACTGCTCAAATTCCAATTGACCTATTCATTTTCCATGAGGATTAACCACATTCTCACTATTGCAATTTCTACTCATTTATGCAGTAGCTTGGAGTTGTAATATTGTTACAAACTTTGTGTCTCAAGTGTAACATCATCCTGTTCAACCCTCCACAATTCCTTTACGGATTACAACCTCACCCCAGCTGATACTTCTAACCGCTCTCGGGACTGGAGCTTCTGCAACTTGGCTTTCTCACAAACTGACAAGCAGTAACCAGCCGTCCGCAGCAATCTCACCGGAACCCACTAGCAACAGTGTAACTCAGTGCAGCACGTATGGTGGTCACATGACCGCAGCGCACAACAGCTACTGAACAGATCTGCTGCTTGCTCCACAGACGGACTCAGAGAACAGTGAATCTGTTCATTCCGGTAGCCCAGAAGCAGCTCTGTGAAATGCTAGCTGCCAGCTAACACTATCAGCTAGTCACCTTCTGCGGATCACTCCTACATTCAGTGCAACCCTGTGCAGTTGCAGTAAGGGGAAACTCATTCAGCCTCTTCTCTGTATCTCCTCCCCGCATCAGCCACTCTCTTTTGCCAAGCCTTAAAGGGACATACATGTAGAAGTACGTACCTGAGTTAACATCCTACTTACTAAATCTGTTGTCTTTCAACTGATAGCTTGTTTTGATCTCACTACTCGGTACAACTGCTAGCAGAATTGCTGGCTAGTTGTTGTTATTCACATCCAGAACTAAATTCACTCACTGCCTTTTTTTGTATTTCCCACTCCCTCAGGGAATACAGTGGCCTCAGTGAAACAAACAAACCAAACAGATCTACAGCTGTGTTCCATCCTTGCAGTGACCTTACAACTACGTATTAACCCCTAAACCCCCGCCCTCCCGCATCACAAACACTATATTAAACTTATTAACCCCGAATCTGCCGCCCACCCACTGTTCAAATCAGCCAATAGGATTTCAGTAGCTCTCATCCTATTGGCTGTTTTGAACAGCCAATAGGATTTCAAAATCAAATCAGCCAATAGGAATGCAAGGTACGCCATTTTGAAATGGCTACCTTGCATTCAACTTCGGTGACCATATGAAAAGGAAGCTCTGCGCAGAATGGGGTCGGCTCTGCGTCGCCGGGATGAAGATAGAAGACGCCCCCGGAATGGATGAAGATATCACTGGATGGATGAAGACTTCTCGCCGCCTGGATGGAGATGGATGTCCGGACTTCAGGAACCGTGAGTAGATATTCTGGGGTTAGAGTTAGGTTTTTTTTTCAATTTTTTGGGGGTGTTTTTTTTTTTGGATTAGGGCTTTGGGCTTTTGTAAAAGAGCTGAATGCTCTTTTAAGGGCAATGCCCATACAAATTTCCCTTTAGGAGCAATGAGTAGCTTAGGGTTTTTTTAGAGTTAGGTTTTTTATTTTGGGGGGGCTGGTTAGGTGGTGGGTTTTACTGCTGGGGGACTTTGTATTTTTTTACAGGTAAAAGAGCTGTTTAACTTAGGGCAATGCCATACAAAAGGCAATTTTAAGGGCTATTGGTAGTTTATTGTAGGTTAGGGGGTGTTTTTATTTTGAGGGGCTTTTTTATTTTTACAGGGCTATTAGATTAGGTACATTTGTTTTTATTTTTGATAATTTTGTTTATTATTTTTTTGTAAGCTTAGTGTTTTTTATTTTTTGTCATTTTAGATTTTTTGTTTTTATTCGTAACATTAGTTTTTTTTTAAATTTGTAATTTAGATTTTTTAATTGATAGTATTTTTTTATTTTATTAGAATAGTAATGTTAATTTAATTTATTGTTGTCTATGGGGGAAAGCGTGCACGAGCACGTCAAAGCAGCCCTTGGATTTTGTGCGGTATGGAGCTTAACGCCACCATATCGCACGCACAAGGAGGCTTTTCAATAACTCGTATGGCAGCGCTATGGAGAGTGAAATAACTAAACTTTTTTGGCGTCAGTTTCGCACCCTGTTTAGTGCAAAACTCGTAATCTAGAGGATATTTATTAATGAGCTAAGATTTAGCAGTTACAATATGTTGCCCTCAGAAGATGGCACTCGTCACTATGCTATAATAGTCAACTATGTATTTTGTAAACATTTTCTTAGAAATAAGTCAGTATCACTATTTAACCATCAACCAAGGTTGAAACCCTTAGTCTACAAACCCTATTGGTTATAGACTAAGAGACTTACTGGAACCATATATGAAAAACATGGAGATATTTGTGGATATTTATACGAATAATATAATTATAGGAATTATGCTGCTCTGTTGGGGACCTTGAATGTCATAATAACTAAATCTGAATTACTTTGTTAAAGTCCAAAAATAGGTTGAAAACCCTTTATCCAAACTGCTTGGGACCGGAAAAGTTTTTGATTTTGGAACATTTGCATTTGTAAAATGGGACATCTCGGAGAGGGAATGGAACCAAATGTAAACAACATTATCTAATGTAATTTATATATATATATATATATATATATATATATACACACAGACACACAGACAAACACAGACACACAGACACACAGACACACATACACACACACATACATAGACACACACACAGACACACACACATATACACACAGAAACACACACAGACACACATACACAGACACACACACAGACAGTCACACACATACACTCACAAACACACACAGACACACACACAGACAGACACACATACACACACATACACACACATATACACACACACATATATATATATATATATATATATATATACACACACATAGACACATACACACAGACACACACACACACACACACACATACCAGTGACGTGCAGTAATAGGAGGCAGGGTAGGCAGTGCCTACCCTGTCCAATGAGGGAAAAAAAGAATTTAATTTGAATTTATTAAAATTAAAAAAAGTGTTTATTATTTCATTCACAATTTTGGCCACGCCCACCTTTGCCCAAGGGTACCCCCCCCCACCCCCATGCTATTGGCGATATTATTTGTGTTACACTTACGGTACGTACTAGCGCTTTGGTACTAGCACTTTGCGCATGCGCAAAATATTCTCTATCTTCTCTATCCATTTCCATTGTTGCGCAATTAGGAGGCAGTGAGCCGGTCCGCTGCCCTCCATTAATTGCGCAACAATGGATCTGGAGATGCGCCACCCACTGGTGACTCTACATGGCCTGCTACAAGCTCCAATGGAGGCGGTTCTCAAAACCGCCTCCATGATGAGCTATGTAATTTCAGCCAATCACAGCTCCAGCAGCACTGCGGGGAGGCGTGCCTGCTGGGCTGCTGATTGACAGATGTGGGGCCATGTGACCAGTTTGACGTGTCACCGCGTTGCGCACGCCGCTCTGACACAGTGGCGGGAAGACTCAGTCAGTGTCAGTGGAGGGAGCTGCTCTTGTGCTAAATGCTAATGTGCGTGCGTGCCGCCGTCCGACCACTTCTGTCACCGACGGTCACGGTCCACTGAGGAGTCAGGACTTGGAGTTGCTGCAGTGCCTGGAGGAGCAGGACTCAGGAGGAGAGAGAGTCAGGACTGACCGACGACGACCCGACCGGATTGAATCTTCTTATCAGGTAAGGATAAGGAGGAAGCCATGATTTAAGCCAGACTGTGTGACCACTAAGTTAGTTTACATTTTTTAGTAGTAGTATATTAGATACTATTAGTAGTTAACCTAACCAGTTAGGTTAGGTTAGGTTAAAACTACTAATAGTATCTAATAATTATACTTATACTACTACTAAAAGATTTAAACTAACTTTAAAAAGTTCATAATGGGAATGGATGCTGCTGAAGCTGATTATTGGTTATGATTATATCTTAGAGAGTAGACTTATATTAATTTATTGTAATGTACCCGGTCCCGTTGCCATTGGTAGTGCACTGCAGGAAAAAATATAGGTGCTGCAATTTAGTAACATCTTGACTGCCTCTCTAGCAACCAAAGGGTTAAACTTTAGTAAACAATGCATTCTATTATTCACAGGGTAAAAAAAAAAAAGTTTAACCCTTTGGTTGCTACTAGAGAGGCAGTCAAGATGTTACTAAACTGCAGCACCTATATTTCACTGACAATAAATTATCTAAGAGATTAGATTACTTTAATCAAATATAATTTATAATATAATTTATATTTAGTAATTGTTTAAAAATTATTTAATGTCTTCTAACCATATTATGTAAATAAAATTATGTATATATATATATATATATATATATATATATATATATATATATATATATATATATAATAATTATATGTATATAAAATATTTATTTATATTAAAAATGTCTACCAGTAGTACCTACCCAGTACCCACTACCCAGTCCCACTGTAAAAATATGTTTGTATTGTATTAGCTTATTTAAAATAAAAAAATGGGGTTAAAACTAAAGTCAAATGCGGTAAGCATGAACAATCCTAGTTATTGGACAGTCATCTGTTCTCTACAGATGACTGTCCAATAACTAGTAGGATTGTTCATGCCAATAACTACTGGTAGACATTTTTAATATAAATAAATATTTTATATAAGTATTATATATATATATATATATATATATATACACATATTTTTATTAACATAATATGGTTATAAGACATTAAATAAATAATTTTTAAACAATTACTAAATATAAATTATATTTGATAAAAGTAATCTAACCTCTTAGATTATTTATTTTTCTTTTTGAAAACTTTAAGTGTTAAGTAATAGGAAATATTATATTAACAAGCAATGAAGCACATAGAATTGTGTAAATAACGTATTTTTATTACATAAAAAAATTCAATATTGTGCAATAATATTTAAGAAAGCAGACAGTTATGTGTATAATTTGTGTTCATATTATCCATTCAGATGCTGACATATTAGCTATTATTGGAGCCCTTCTTAGGCCTCAGAGTGTGTGCAGCCCAGTAGCCCTGAATTTGCACTTTTTCAGAAGAAACTTAGGTCAAAGTCACTAGTAATTGTAATTGAAGATATAATCATTTATTATATATGATCAATTTATCATAATTATAAATTAAGGTTAAAGGATTTTTTTTCCTGACTGACATACATTCTGTCTGATTAGTTAAATGGTCATTCTAGTCAAAATTAAACTTTCATGATTTCATGATGACTTTCCAATTTACTCCTATTATCTAATTTGCTAAATTCTTTAGATATCCTTTGTTGAAGAAATATCAATGCACATGTGTTAACCAATCACACAAGGCCTGTATGTGCAGCAACCAATCAGCAGCTAATGAGCATATCTAGATATGCTTTTCAGCAAGTGATATCAAGAAAATGAAGCAAATTAGATAATAGAAGTAAATTAGAAAGTTGTTTAAAATGACATGATCTTTCTAAATCACGAAAGAAAAAAATTGGGTTTCATGTCCCTTTAAGTTTTCTTTCTTGCTACTGTGAGTTTGGCAATGTGTTCTGCACTCTGCAGTGCTTAAAACAAAAGTCATATTATACTAAAGTATAGCCTTAATAATCACAATTTCTTTGCCACCTGCAAAATTACAATTCAGTCAGTGAAAGGAGGACAATCATGTGATTTTATTTTAAAATAGATTACATCATGGCAGCAGTTATCTGATTCTGCCATAAGAAGATTAGAAGTTAAGTTTGTTTGA